>NW_010233352.1:0-9983 GCF_000690775.1 Eurypyga helias
CCCAAGCCCGGGTCTAGAATTAAACGGGGAAGCACGTGGGCAGCAACGGTGATGGGGGCAACACGAGGGACCGCCGTGCCACGGGTGGGAGGATGGTGTCAGACAAAGGGATGCCACGAGAGACCGAGGCACGAGTACAGCTGGGTTGTCAGCAGCCGCTGCAAGGGCCTTTCCCCAGGCAGCTGGGTAACACGGCACGACCCCCACCATCACTCCATCGCCCTCCCCCAGCTTTCATTGTGTCAGCAGAATTGGTCCTTGTCATCCAGCAACGGGAGGTTGTTGAAAAAAACACATTACATACTCTTGGAAATTGCCAGAGACACAACTCCCTTTGTTTAATTGGTGTTAGCTTTCCTTTTTTTCCTGTAGGTCTCCATTATAGCTTCTGATGGCAGACAGCCCTTTGAAAATGGGAAGCTGGACCATCCTGTGTGGAGAAGCTACCAGTGGCACCGGTCACCCTGCTGTGGTGGAGACAGGCTGCAGACTCACTCACCTCTGGCACCCTGGTCCTTCTGCTAGCGCCTGGTCACCCACTGTCCTCTCATCCACGGAGTGCTCCGAGGCCTCTCACAGCAAACTGGACTCCTCCCGGCTGGCCCATGCGAATCCTTCAGCTCAGCCCTGCTCTGTGGTTCATGGTAACAAGATGGGAAACCTATTTTGTCATCCAAGAAAATCAATTGATGTCCCTGGAGAACCAGCACTGCTAGCAAATTTCAGTAAGAGGGGAAACCAGCAAATTCCTTGGAAAAAAAGCAGAGAGATTTACAAGATTCCAGAAATCTAATTATTGAGCCTACACTATTCATTAAGCTAGGACAAAGAGGCTGTGTGATGCTGGTTTATGTTTTTCCCATTTCTCAAACTGGCAGTTCCAGATTTGGCAGCATCACCGTGCAGCAAACAATCATGTTGGGGACCCTGGCATACAAAAAGCCACGTCTGTTTTCCTATTAAGCAGAGACATTGAGCAAAGGTTCCCTTCACATAGTACTAACTTATAGGATAAGCTTCTCAAAAAATAAAAAAGCTCTATTCTCTCAGGTGAACGTGAAAGTCTCACTCTGAATGTAGTTGAATGAAAGTAGGGTATTCGTTAAGTAGCACTTTCACCCCCACCCCCGTATTCAGCCACTCAACACTGCAACCTGAAAAAGCAAACCAGGAATAGAAAGAAATTACAGAAAACTGTGTTGTTAATTAGCGTGCTTGTTTCTGAAGAACTTCGGTACTCTCTACTGATCTCGATACCAAATTCTTAAGTGGCTATTCTATTCTACAGTTTTTTGTTTGTTGGGTTTGGTTGGGTTTTTTATTATTTTGCCTATACTTAAACCGAAGAGAAATAAACATGGAGAAAGGCAGTGTAAATATTTTGTTTAAACAATACAATTATGTTACATAGCTGGTGGATGACAAAATGCTAATAATGTATGTGCCCACAGATACCCTCCTCATCTTCTAAGGGCTTATCTACATAAAACTTCAGCCTTGAAATAAGCAGTCATTTGGATGGATTTATATGGATATTTCTTGCATGACTGTAGGAGATAACAACATCACTTCAGAAACACTGGCAAAAAATGTTGATATAAGCCAGTCCTATGTAGTCTTATATAAAACTTTTGGAAAATCAGTGCAGTTGTTACCTAATGACGAGATTTTTTTTTTCCCCACTGATTTTTACTTAACAATTTACACCACAAGAAGCAAAAGGTGTGAACATCTTGATGAAAAGTTGAGGTAAGAACATAAACAAAAGCGAGGAGCTATATTCTGTTTTGTCAATGCAAGAACCTGACCTGTGCTTCTCAAGTTTAGTCTAACTATTGGGAAGCACATTCTCCAAAAGAAAGCTGTAAAACATAGTTCAATTCTGCATGCAAAGGTAAAACCTCCACAGGTTAAACCACAAAATTATTTCCACAATTCTTGACAAGACACAGATGCCTTTACGATGTCCCATACTTTAATTCAGGCAGTAGGGAAGTTTACTAAATATAGTATGAAATGTTTGCTTACCACCCATACCGTGATGTTAAGTGAAAATATTTACTTAGGGAAGCTTAAGAGAATATTTTTCTTTTCTCCTGCAGCCGCAACATTGTAGCTTCTTTGTCCTTGACTGTTAAGGTTTGTGTATGTTTGGCAGAACAGTACCTACCCTTAGGCAAGGCACAGGTAGCAGACGTGTTTTTATTAAAGATTTTTGCAAGTTGCAGCTTGTCTTTTTTGTAAACGAATTCAAATTATGCAAAACTGTGATAGTACAGCAGTAGTAACCAGTGAACTGGAAATGCTTTGAGGAATGAGCATGAGTAAAGCACCAAAGAGCGTTAAGGAGTATCTGATAACAAAACAAATCGGGCAGGGGGAGAATTCAGGAGGCAGTGGGAGGTTGGTAGCCGGCATATGCTGTAAAGGCATCAAAAGGCATGTGCCAGCAAGATGAATGTGCCCCAGAGTAAGGAGTGCCAGAAGACTGCACAGCCATCTCCAAGAATCAGAAAACACACCTGCCGCTGGGACTGACACCACGTAACTCTGCTCTGAGTAGGAAAGCGGATCAACATCTTTCCCAGACACTGACCAGCCAACACAACATTATTTACTTTCTTCTGAGTTCTCCTTTGGGCTGAATTACTTAGAATACTTTTGGCTGAGCATGGTTGCATCTAAATAGCCTAAAATTACCTGTGCGAGGACCAAGGACCTTCACAGTTTCCTGATGATGCAAATTTACTCACAGTAAGCAAAATGAAACTCCCGAGTAGAAGGATCTGACAATAGTGAGTGATAGGGCAATGAAACAGTGGCTGAAAGTCTAAGCCAATAACTGCAAACTAATGTAAACAGTAATGAAAATAGCCCTAAACATATATAATAATGGGCTCTAAATTAGCCTTTATCATTTGGAGTCATTGTGAGTAGTTTTCTGCAAACATTAGCTTGATACTCAGCAGCAGTCCAAAAGGCAAACAATGTAAGAAATTACTCCAAAAGCAGCCAAGAACAAAGCAGAAGAGCTCGTTACATCCCTATGTAAATCTCTTGGGCACTTGAGTGCTGTGTACCATCCAGGCTCCTTCACATGGAAGTGTGGGACTAGAGAACACATGTACGCAGCTAAAAATATATGCAGTGGTATGGGAATACATCTGTGCGAGGAGAGAATTTCTAGCTGGAGAGCAGCCTGAGAAAGGATTATCTTCTGATCTATAAAATCCCGAATGATACACAAGAGGCTGACAGGAAACACCCACGCACTATTTTCCGCCACACAAGACTTCAGGGAGGCTTAGCAAATGATCAGTCAGCAGGTTTAAAACCCGGGTGGGAAGAACTTTTCCATATGAAGTGTTATGAAATCGGATGGCTTGCTGCTATACAGCGCTATGGAGCTGAAGGGACAGATGTTTTTAAGCAGGGATTATACGAATGAATGAAGGATATCTGTAGCTATTAAGCATGATAATTCCTGCCACAGTTCCTGCTTAAAAGGTGCCTGCCTTTTGCCTGCAAAAAAAGAAAGGACACATTTTATCTGCCTGTTCAAACGCCCTCCCCAGGCACCACCATCCAGCCACTGTGGAGAGCAGGACACCAGATTAAACGAACCTATACACTGGTCCTGTATGGCCATTCCAATCGTTTACTCTTTCTGCTCAGTTAGGGGCGAGAAACCAAGGACAAGCAGTTTCTCTAGGTATGAAAGCACACTCCTGCCTTGCCCCATCTTCCCTGGGAGCAAAATCAGACATCGTTCTTGATCTTCTTCTGTGGGCATTTTTCCAAAGAGAGTTTGGAAAAACTGTTTTTCTTTTCTCAACATTTTGCTCCTCAGTCTCAGTAGCAATAATCCATATGCACTGGTCTACTCAGATCAGCACTGTTTTTTTCTGTCCTTTATACAAAGATTGGGGTAGTACATAGCAGAAAACCTGAAGCATAATAATGCAAGATATGCATAGAATATAACAAAAATACTTTCCATATTCATACATCACCACAGGAATAAAATCTAAACCATTCTTGGACATCCTGGAAGAGAAAGGGATAGTGATTTCTTTCCACTGAAGAAACTGGAAAGGGAAGCAGAACCATCCAGAGATGTTTTTAAACTCAAGTGACGGGTCAACATCTTACATAGATCATCACAATTTGTAAGAGTTCTAGTAAAAGTATCCTATTAAATACAAGAAATTAGAAATCTGAAAAGCAAATCTGAAATGCAGTTTGGCAGAACTCCAAGAGTCCCTGAAGACAAACGTATGATAAATCAGCTGGAGTGGTTAAGTCTCATATAAACAAAATCTGTAGGTTGTACAGCCAGTCATCTCTGCTCAAACATAAAGAAAAGTTTCATGCTTGCTTTCAGCAATGGATAGTAGTCCCATGGCCTCATCTTCAGCAGAGCGCATATGATCTCTTTACTGTGTAGACTGCAAACCCAAAACAGTATAAACACTATAAGCTCTGCAACTTTAACAAGAAAAAATATCTCTGGTTGGAAGGGTTGTTAGTACAACCCCTATGACCCTACCGGCTACTATGCAGTTTGGATTCTAGACCAAGTTCTTTAAAATTTCAATAGTTAAAAACCTTTTCTCTCAATATCCCTAGAATAGTCTTAAAAAGGGTCACAGTGGTACACTTTCCTCTGTATTCTGAGAGCTACATAATGTACTTTCCCAAAGCCACAACAGAGACTACCCAGTTTCAAACCATCTCAGATTGCCTACAGGATAAAATTTCAAGATACTTGTTATATACGGGCATTGAGGCCATCTTTGCATCCTTGTCCTTTAAACATGCAAAGGAAAAACTAACTAGGATACTTGTGTTGAATAAACTGTGTCCAAATTTCTGGCAATAATTTTAAGTAGCTAAACTGGAATGTTGTCATGGAGAAGAAAGGCAGTAAATTTTAGTTTTTGCCAGCATTACTGTAATAGAAGTGAACTCTGAATAGAATTAAGTTCTGTAGACTTGATTAAAAGTTAAACACATCAGTGGGTCAAGACATACAGTGCATGTTTTCACATGCCATTGCCTTTGACTTGGTTTTGCTGATTGAATATAACTTCACTCCTGCTATCCTTAGATTAACAGACACATTAGGAGGGGGATTTAGTGTGCCCAGGATGAAGACAAGCAAAATTCTGAGACTTAAAATAACTTTGAGCAATCTTACAATTTTGTTGTGAAGTTGCTTATAATTTCAAGTTCAGAAAATATTTCCAGCATACGTTTGCATTTCCAATAGAATTCTGAATATGGTCTGTTAACATTGTCCTGGATTTTTTAAAATGACATCAGAAAAAGTTACTCATTAGTACTTTCTGAAGACAGAACTCCGAAGAGCTGGAGAAATTCCCAGGGGATCTTCTGTACTGCCATGCTCAAGATTTGTAAACACTTCCTCTAAATATAGAGTAGGGTCTGGTCAGCAGTTAACTCTTCAGTCTGAGTAAGGTCCTGCAGATACAGCATGCTAACATCTTTGAACAAGTCACACTTCACACTGGGTGAAGCCCCACCTTCCCAAGCCCCAAAGTCTGCAGACTTTCAAGAAAAATTCATAAGAGAATTAAGGTTTGGGAGCAGGCAGATGCATATTGCTGAAGTAGATGAAATAAGTCTTATACCAGTATTTAATTAATTTGACAGTGTCATGTACAGTCCAAAACAACAACCACACCATCTATATGCATAGCAAATGAACAGTAATGTTATTTTCAAGCTGTGATTTATGATATTTACAAATACCAAGGCCATAAAGGCCATCATGCCTCCAAGCAGCTCCTCCTTAAAGCTTCCTTTAAAGCACTTGTAGCCAAGCAGAGCGAGCAGCTGGACTGTGGCGTGTTGTGTTCAGCTGTATGTTTCTCTTTGCTCTCATACCCAGCAGTCGCCCAACACAGAACCGTCTCCCTCTGACTCCACAGCTTCAGCTACCAGAGCTGCCTGAAATGCCTGGAACCACCTGGAGATTTAGAGTGTGACACAGCAGCAGGCCAGCTGCAGGAGGCCCAATCCCACCTGCAACCCAAGCTTCTGCTGCTGGGCTTGTCCCTGCCAAAAGCAGAGGCTGTGGATGCGTGACTCGAGGCGAATTTGTGCTGTAAGTTGCTCGCTGAACTCAAGACAGCTGCAGCTGGGGGTGGGCTGTCAGCACGAGGAGACCAGAGCCACCATGCAGCAGAGGGGCAAAGGAGAAATTGCCCAGCGACAGAAAGTGTGCGCTTTCCAAGAACAGATACTGCTTTAGAAGTAACCCTGGTGCCATAATGCGCACTGAGTGCGTATGAAATGTGCATGGTGCATAACGATCGGTGTGTTTCAAAGGAGAAAGAAGACACAAAAGAGTGATGTTACTACAGACTGATGTAAGGGCTTCTGTGGTTCACTGGTGAGACATCCATCCAGAAGACTGCAAATCCTTACAGCCAACCTAATCTTAAAGCTTCCAGAGCACCAGAGTACACTCCACCTTTTCTGTCTTAAAATAGGAATCTCTTGGATTATCCTGCTTTTCCCAATACCTGAACTGACTTTCCCTCAGGACTCCCCCCATGCATCACCTCTGTTTCATATTCTGTTGTCTCAGAATCAGAACTCCTTTTTTATCATCTTCCTTAGTTTTCCTTTGTTTTGTCCCTCTTTCCACTGGTTCTTTTCCTAGTTCGTGCTCATTATCTCACTCGATCTTTTACAAAGAAATAGTAAAAATGCCAAGAAATGGTATAAAGTGGTGTTCTGTATGTGGTGTTATCAGGTGTCTCACAAAGAAATTCCATCCTAGCACAAGCATTTAAAAACTATTTGGCTAATGCTGCATTTGCAAAACTATGAAAAGCCTCTGGAATAGCAAGAAAAGATGAGACATTTTTTGCTTGCACAAGTCTACATCACTTGTATTTCAAGACTAAGAGGCTATGAAGAAAATGGTTACAATTCAGAGAAAAGATACAAGTTGAACTAGGATTCTGTCTTCTCTCAATTACTTTTAAATTAATTAATTGCTTTAAATTATTTAAATTCTTACATAAAATACTTAATTGTAATTTAGTTATTAAATTACATGTTTGAAATTGATACATCCTGAGATAATTCTCAATCTGTGAAAAACACCCACAACCTTTTGGTTAAGAAATTTGATATATAGGTTGAGTGCCTTAGAAGCAGGTTAAGGTTTTCAAAAGTAGCATCAGTTGTGACACAACACACGTGGCCTCCACCTGCAGCCGCAAGAGACCAGCAATCTCTGCTGAAACAGGGGGGATTGTCTCACCTCACAGCAGGCTCCCCCAGCACCCTCCGTCCCTTTGCTCTGATGACATCAGGTGAACTCAGCATCCTTAACCCTCCCCTGCTTTCATTTGTAATTATTTACTCCCATTTATTTCAGAGAAAATTTACCAGAGAAACTGCAGTTCAAATCTGACATTCTGTGAAAAACTTGAGCAGAATCTTTGACAGTTTTAAGTAAATGTTTAACAAACAGAGATACAAGGTTTAGAAAAATGTTCAGTGAGAAGATGAAATGATTGGTTTCCCTGAACTGGAGCGGTGCATGTAACTGCATGTTGTTTTCACCTTCAACAGCTTCCACTCAGGTATGATTGTTCCTTCTCCTGTCTCTTGCTTACTGCTACAGTAATTGAAAGAGCGGAGGCGCCTGGCAGCACAGACATTAGACGACACCTCTGTAGACAGTAGAAATAACACAACAGATTACCCTGGGTCAGAAAATGGACTATTAACAGGAAGAAAAAGGAAGGATCCGAAGAAAATCCAATTCCACTGTGCAACGCAAACCTGGGCTCTGCCTCCATGCGAGGTACTCTAGTAGTGGTTTGTACCACCAAAGAAAAAGGTCTCAAGTAGGAGCCCCAAGACCAGTGAAGGGAACTAAACTGCAATCACCAACTCGCAGATCACATGTAGAATGTACAGCCCTCGAGAATAGCTCTTTTTTTCCACCATAAGATAGAAATGTAGACATTCAGGCAACAAAAGCAAATTAGTATCTTTCTCCTGTTACACAAACAAAAGGCTCCTCTGCTGACCAAGTGGCTATAACTCAGGAAATGGATAATTTCTACTGGACATAATTTAGTTAAACATAAAGGCAAATAAAGACAGTGAAGATCTGCACATACATTGAAGAGCTGTTCGCACTGGGGCACAGTACCTCACCCCTTGCAGGCTGTTTCAGCTTGCTCTTAACATGCAGGTACACTGCATCACACTTGCTCAGCAGCAGCATCAGGCCTCCTGTACTAGCATCCTGGCTCTGTCAGGTTTGCAAAAAAAAAAATACTGGACTCACTGCACACAAGCACTGCATACTTAAGGCTGTGCAGGTGCTGCCTGATAGTTTTGGATCTATGGGCAACCTGGTTAGAATTATCTCCCCTGAGTAAATACAGGAAAGCCCCAAATTCCACTGAAATTTTTATGCTGAGGACAAGGTGGAGGGGGACACATGATAATCTCTGGGGCTGGAGACAGAGATTGGATCCCATTTTCCAGGCTCAACTATTAACCTGTTTTGTTGACTGTGTAACTTCTAACATCTACATCAAATCAAGCAGGAATTTTACAGCCTGCTTGAACCATGCAGCCCTGATTCAATTTCATTCTTTGTGCTGAATGAAACTGCTCTTGGGGGAAAAAAAAACCCTGCTGGTGAGTCATCAGGAATGGCATTGTAACACGTACTAGGGCAGCAGAAAGAAGCAAACACAGGTTTCTTAGGCAACCTCCATGCTGCAACTTCCTAATGTTTGCACATTCGGAGTTTGGGCAATTTGAAACCTCAAACCCCAACCAGGGGTGTTGCTTTAATGAGTGTGTGTCTTCTGCTCTTGGAAAACAGTGGAGAAAATTTTTAAAGTCTTTTAATCTTTCAACTACTTATTTACAGCTGGAGGTATTTCCCCAATACCTTCTCATTTCCTCCTCTTTGAAAAGCAAAGAAAACAAGAAAAGGATGCCATCTGTTGTAGGTAAAAACATAGCTTAAATTAATAGACACACAAGACAAAACCACTAATTACAAGGTGCTGTGCTTCTGCACATTCACTACCAAGATTGGGCAAGTCAAGGGCTTGGAGCACCAGAAAGGAAAGGTTCCTGATAAGAAGTAATATTCTTGGAAATAAGGGAAGCAGAAGGTGAAGATCATGGAAGGGGGGGGGATGATCCTGGAGCTCAGCAAGCTGCAGAAACCAGTGTCAGTGGCTGTCCAGGGACACTGGCCAGTGTGACTGTGAGCAGCTGCACAGCACAAATGCAGCTTTCTGCCCAAGCCTCCTGAAAGCTGCAATCTCCCTAATGGGAGAGGAATCTGAGACTATGTGAACCTAATGCTGCTGCTGGGTAGAAAAGCAGGTAAGTGCATGAAATTACAAGGTAGGATAAAAGCTCAAATCTTGTTGGTTCTTAAGTAAAGCCCACTATCCAGATCTACAACGGGCTGCCATTCCCTCTGCCTCCCCTGTGACCCATCCACTTCATCAATATAAATAGCTCTCCCATCACATCACAATTGCATACACTGGCTGTATCTACTCTGAAACCCAGTTCACCTAGTTACCTGGCATGGGATTGTAAGACCTGCATTCTCACACATTCTCCTGTGTGCTGAGGCCTTCTTGGATGGAAATCTTTCTGAAGGTGCCTAGAGCTAGAGGAAGTTACAGGATGCTCCACTGTCTATCCCCATCCCAATGATCAAGGCACCAGGACTGGAGACGCTGGGAATGCATCTGAGAGCATACTTGTCCTTTAGTTTGCATACAACTAAGATTTACCAATTTTATCTGTATAAATTATTTTAATAACGAGAATATTTTCAATCCAATAAGTAGCATCCAGGAATACACAGAAAAGTATTTGGCATTTGAAATTTTTCTGTGCAAATACTTATTCGAGCTATCTTCATTTACTTTTAATCAATGCTGAAATCC
>NW_010233352.1:10019-21372 GCF_000690775.1 Eurypyga helias
AAATGACACACACACTGAAAGCTTCTTAGAAAAAGCCCCAAAAACAAAAGCCAAAAAAAAAAAAAGCCCCAACTCCTCAAAACAACACCAACAAAAAACCCACCCATTCCGAGACTCCATACTTTCCCCAGTTATAACCAGAAGTCCTCAGGATAAGAAAGGATAAATGTAAGCAGCTCTGGTGGTCTGACTCACAGTCAAATGTCCTTTTCTCTAAGCAGCATACAAAGCAAATGAATACTTTTGGCCCAAATCAACAGAATATTTAAGAATGTACTTGAATAAATTTTCTTGATTACAGCTAGTTTGCAAATTCTAGCTTAATACTGTCAGGTTTGCTAACAGTTTTTGAAACAGTTATTTCATTTTCTTTGAATTTACTGCTGTACTTCAGTTTTCAATGCAATTTGAATCATGAAAAACGTCTTCTATTTTAACAGTTATAATCTGAATCATTATCAAGTAACCAGTTCGTCACAAAATGCTGACTACTTTATTTCCCCATCATTTTAATTTCCATCTTAGAGGAGGAATTCAGTTAAACACAATAGAGAGATTTCTGTAATACAAGATAATAGACTACTACAAGAACAACCACCCATTTACAGTTTTTAATGCCTAGGTAATGTTCAAAACTGCATGTCTGCATTTTCAAAACCAGAAAGTACCATATATATATAGACAGAGAAGATCAACTAAGTAACAGTTAACAAATAAAAAAAGCTGTCACTGTCCACAGGAACCATGTCTAGTCACGTTTTCAGTCAGTCAGTCAGCTAGCTGAGGGTCATGTCACTATTTAGTTTCTGCAGAAAAAACACAAGTACAAAAATAGTATCAAAAAGCAACATACCTATTTTAAAAGAAAGATATTAAGACGATTGTTAAAACAGCATATAAATAAGGCTTTATTATATTTAGAAGAATAATATTAAACTTGTATATATGCCTCTAGCATTTAAAAGAAGTACATCTTCTGAGCAGTGTGTGAAGACAGAAATTTTTCTGTTGTATACTGTTAATAAAAAAAGTTAACTGCATCTTGTATCATGGAGTATATTTCAACTATGATAAAATACTTTTAGAAAACATTTTTACACAGAAAAAAATCACCATGAAATTTACATATTAAACCAGGATTTTAAAGTTTTAACTAAAAAAATTAACGCAAATCAGTGATGCAGGACTTTTTCAAGATAACAATAACCAAGTATTTAATGACAGAATGTTTTTCAACTTAGTAAGTAACTAAATGATTATTTAAAAACACCAACAGACATTTTCAGAAGGGAAAAAATGCAATGAACCCATCTGCTGTGCTTCAAAGCCAATCAGCAACAATTATAAAAGAGCTACAGAATCCCACCCTAGGTATCTGTGCATTTCTAATACAGTGCTATTTAGAAGCTCTAATTTCTAAAGGACTACTTGAAAGCTTCATGAAAAAAGTGTTTGGGGTGTTTTTCTAGGGGGTAGGTGGGGACTGGTGGTATTTAAATAGAACTACTATGTTGCAACGAAGACATTAAATCAGAATTCCACAACACATTCTTCTGATCGACTGACCAAATTCTTTCCTTCCTTTTCCATTTGGGCAACATAATTTACAGAACAGGCATCAGACAATTGCAGTGGGGTTCTCATGACAAAGCAATCCAAAAACCTGAGTAGACAGCACAATGTTCTTGGTGTTGACCAGCTTAAGATAGCTGCTGCTTTTAGCAATTGCCTAGAAGCAGCCATTGTAACTGTCTTCTCAAGTAAGATGGCTTGAAGTGATCATCTCAACCATTAATAAAAGGGAAGAATCTAACCCAAAACACCCTTACATGAGAACGTAAGAGTAGTCCAGAGGACCTGTATTGGTCTCCATTTCTGTAATTTCTCTGCTACTTTTAACTACTCATATAAACAATAGATTTTTTATTGACTTGTAGGAGAGCCAAGGCCTCCAAAATTCACTAGATGTATTACTTCAGAATATTAATACACGTGTTAGTATTCACATTCTGATAAACAAAGGTTGTTGTAAAATAATGTTGTTATTACAATCAGAAGTATACGTTGTAAGAGCATTATCAGTACCATACCATAAGAAAATTGTTTAAGTTACATTTTTAAAAATTTACCTAAGAAAAATATTGGAGAAAAAGCTTCAAAAAGTCAGATAAAAACTGCATTGAAATAGTATTTCATTTAAATTGAATTAATTTTCTTATACATTCTATTCAATTAACAGATCTTGGAGATTCTAATCAGAAAACTTAGAGAAAGGACTATTGCAGAAATCCAGTCACCTTGTTAGAGATAAAAGGCAAGCAATACAACAGGACTTTTGAAAGGATTTTATGTTTTTAAGAGGCAATGACTCCAGTGAAAACTCACAGAAGTTTTAGCCAAGAAGATTTCCTCCAGCTAAAATTCAAATAAAACAAAAAGTTAATGTTCTCACACCTTAAAAAAAAGAAAAGAGAATTCCATCTCCTTTCACATACACAAGTTAAAGCTTCAGTTGGAAGGAAAATATATGCCTCCAAACTACTGCAAAACTTGTCAGTCAGTCAGTCTGTCCAATGTCTGTCCTTACACACAGGGGTAAGCTTGATTTAAATGGGCAAGCCGTTTTAAATCATAGCACAGATGGAATCTTTCTTTTTATGTACTATTTTGTTTGAATTTGAGAAGCCAGCTGAAGGACAAAGAGAACAAGTAATTCCACCTATTCTAAGAAGAGATAGGCAAAAAGGCAACCTACTAAGACTCAGAATCAGGAACCAGATGTACAAGGTGTAACACAGTAAATTCAGAAAGCTCTTCTACCTGTGTTCCTGCACAGCAGTCATTTGCACCAGAAATACAGATAACCTGTCCAAAACAGATTTAAGGTGTCCAGCTTTGAACAACCTAAAGCTAGTACTCTATTATTTGAAACTTTACAAAAACACCCTAGGAAAGGACAAGATCTCTTGTGATTTTGCAGGTATAAAAAGACTGTTCTACAAATATGGCTAGGACCTCATCCAGCTTTCATATGCCATGAACACCAACTAATATAGTCTCAAATTGTCTTAAACATAGACCTCAATCCCACCACAACAGGCTCTGCAATTTCTTCTTCACTATCACACAATCCAGCTACACTTGATTTCTGAGAATCTAGATGACCCAAACATCCCTTTGGTTTCACCTGGCAATCTTCCCTGTCCTTCCCATGTCCTATTTTTATTTACCCCTTCCCTCCTTTGCCCTTCAAGGACAAAATTCTGCATCTTTATCCAACACCATCATGAGGGCATATGTTTTTAATGAAAGAAAGACACACACAAGCTGATCTCAGTTCCATTTTTTTATTTTTTTGCATGCTTTTTTCAGTGTTAGCTGATTCAACTCTTACGTACATAAAGTGAATATTGCTATGAACACCCATATCGAGGTGATCAACTGGTTCATATTTATTAAAAATTAAAAAAATATATTTTTACTGAAGTGTACGTGTGTATATGTAAGCATACACACACCCCACAAATCAAATTTCAAACTGTTAGCTAAAAACAGATTTAAAGTTTATCATTACATGTTCATATCTAACAAAAGACTTTGCTTATTGCTATTTCAAGTAGCTGAACTTCAGTTTAAGTAACCGTTCAGAATGGGTACTCACCTGATCAGTAAGTTCTCTGACGTTTGTTAGATTCTTCTGTAGGCGAGTCTGCCAACCTCACTTTAAGCCTGACACCGTTCACAATCTTGCCATGTAACGCAGTTATGGCATCACTCGCACTTGCTCTGTCTGCAAATTTTGCATAGCCCACGTTTTTTCCAGCCACAAGATAAACTTTTATCAAGTGTCCAAAACGACTGGGGGTGGAGGGAGCAAAAAAAAAAAAAAAAGATGATAATTTACAGATTTTGCTGCAACATAGATACCTATTATGCAATCTGAAATATATACAAGTAAGTAGCTGCAAAAACTATACTCTCATATGTATGCTATATTTTCTTCCTCTTCCAAGAAAACTCCTAGTTTTCATACTCCCTTCTCCAAAATTCCACTTAAATGAACTTGCTCAGTTGTGATGCATCTTTGAGAAGGTCTCACTGAAATGACTCAAAAAGCAAGTGCTAAAGCTTTGGGAAAAAAAGCCAGATTTCCAAGCCATCAGTAGATTCCTACAGAGTTCCTTAAAAACAAACAACATTAAAATATATTAAACCTGCTTGCTTCATACCGAAGCTACACAAGTGTCAAGCCCAGGGTGCATAGCCTTTTTCTTCTCCAGCATCTGATTAAGAAATCCAGTATATCAAACAGGTACGTTTTTAAATTCCACACAAGTGCGTATTGGTTTTTTTCCTCTCCTGGTGCTTAGAAAATGCTTTGGCTTTCCAAAAGACCTATTGCAAATGCCAGCTACTAGAAGAGGGAAATTTCTTTCTTCAAGAGTATACTAAAAATAAATAATACAAAATACTGGAGAACAGCTGAACTATAGATTTGGTTTAAAGGCAGCAAAAATTATCTCTCAAGTCTTTGGGGACTTAGTATGAAAGGATGGTTGGAACAATATCAGTAAGATGCCAACCATCAGAATGTCTCAGGATATATCAGAAAGAAACCTCCCTAAGTTACTGTGGCTATTTATCAAAATACTTAAATTCCTTACAGAAATACGTCCAAGAAAATGGTAAATAAGTTAGGCTGCAAGAACCAGAAGTACCATATTTTTTGGTAAAAAAAAAAATTGTTAAGAGACTACACATTTTACTACAGATTACATTAATCAATAATAAAGCTGCTGTACTGACAACATAGTGCACTGTCTTTTCTGGAAACAGCTTCCATGACAACAGTGATCAGTAAGTAGTAAGTGATCAATAGGTAACTTTCTTTTTGAAAGAATGGAACTCACCTTTATTCATAGATGCAATCTTATTTATTTTCAACATTTATATTAATTATTTCATGGGGTTTTTTTTGTCAGAGAACACATTTTTTTAAGTGGAGTCTTACCAGAACACATCCTCCAATACATTTACAGGTAAAGGATGGGGATGGAAAAGTATGAAAAGTCTTTCCTTCACAGCAGTGTCAGGTGGAACTTTCTTTTTGTGTGGTGGAAGCAAGGCATCTGTTTGGGGCTGAAGTAACTGTGAGCCAGAAGTTCCTCCAAATGCCTGATGAAACAAGGGGGGGTGGGAAATGCAAGTATAAATTAACCAATGGAGGGGTTTATTTTACCTTATTTATAATTTTTGTTCCTATCACAGGACATAAACAGGCTCTCCTAGTTCTCTATTTACATTGGTTGTTTCACTAAGTAGGACAATAACTCCAAGTAAGGTCAGATACCTTTATAGGGAATAAAAGTGAACAACCCAGCCAGAGGTACATCTTAAAAATGTAGCATATACAGCAGTTATAGAAAAAAGTGAGCAGTGTTCTTTATTGACATATCTAAGGCTTCTTACAACAATTCAGAAGAATATTTAACAGTATCCATTATATTAACTCACAGGTGGTGTTCTATACTGCTGAACAATTGCACTGTTGTTCCGCAACACAGACGACACGTGTGCTGTTACCAGCTGTGTTGCCATTTTTCTGATGAGACTGCAAGCAGAAGTGATAAGTTATTTTAAAGGAGGAGCTAAGTTACAGTAATCTTAAATTCAGGAAGAGAACATAAGTTTTAATGCACATCCGAAAGTATCTCTGGAAACCTGTGAACTCACGGACATAATGAAAATAAAGTCAGGCCTTCATAACACTCTAGACATGATCTGAAAGTACACAGGCTAGCTGTAACTTGCTGAAAACACTCATACATTTCTACATAGAGGCACAAAACTCTTCTTTCCTTTTTAATACTCTAGGAAAAAGGAAAAGTTACCTCTATAACACCCACTACATTTTGTGAAAGGTGCCTAAAAGGCAGAAGGGACAAAAAAAAGTTTCTCCTGTTTCAATAAAGAGCAGAGAGATTTAAATCAGAAGTTAGAACATTATCACATGAAGTTTAATTCCAGTTCTCATTTTCCAAAAATTTTTTCTTTTTTTCTGTTGCAGAAGAAAAAAGTAATTGTACTTTTTGCACAGATTCACAGCCCATGTTGTATGGCCATGAAATAGTAGGAATTATTGAAGAATGAAAGAAATACTCATTGCATTCACCTTTCTTGTAAACTTTCTTTTTTCCCCCAGTTTAGATCAGGCATGCACTTCTGAAGCGAGTCTCTCCAGTGTTCCTCCCTACTGTCCTCATTCACATCCCAGAATAGGTTTCACATGAACTAGATTCCTTTAGGATGAAGCCAAGCCAAAATATTCACTGCAGGAGCACACCTAAGCCACTCCAACTTGCAGCGGGCATTCAAATCACATGAACAGATTAGAGATGGTCAGAATAAAACCTGACAGCCTCCATACAGTGGGGGTATGAGATCCTCAGCACCCGACAGTTCTAGTCTACATACGCCCTTCAGAATGCTACTATTTGCAGTACTGCAAACACAACCACAAAATCAAGTAGATAAGTCTGGTTTTAATACAGAAACCTCAAAAACTCATTCCAGCTTTGTTATGTATTAGAGAGACATTTACAAATATTGGAAAATCTTGGATTTGACAGTGCAATTTACGCATTTTAGCCTTTTGTTTATCAAGAACAAGTGAGTTTCAAAAGGCTTATTCTAAGCCATTCAAAAACCCCAAAACACCTAAGTTTCAGAAAATACTATCCAGAAGTGTGAAACAAGGTCACAGTGACATTGTATTTATTTTAAATTTTGCTCTCCAAAACACAACTTGCAACCTTCTATCTCTATGTATGGTACTTACTCTGAGCTGTCACTCCCATCTTCTAGGAATATGACAGTTAATCGATTTCCAGGAGGATACTCAAAACCGTGCAATTTATACTTGGCATATATAGCTGATGCAGCAGTACTGTACTGAATCACAGCGTACCCTACAAATACAGTACACACAGTGTCAGTACGATGTGGGTAAATCCTAAGAACTAACTATGCTTGTATAAAGCCATATGATTATGAACATTAGTCATGGATGACACAAAAATTCTTAAAGACTTTAACCACACATTACATTAATTAATAGCAACATCAGTAGTATTTGCAAAGAAAACTTCAGTGGAATTAATTAGTGACAGATCAGCTATATTTATGCTAACTCGAAAAACTGGTAATAGAGCAACACTAGTGAAAACACATCTTCTTCCCTAACCCTGAATTAGGAACAAAAACATACAGTTCTATTTTTAATTGCAATTACCCCATCAACAGTGGATCTCAAGTACTGTTAAGTTACATTTTAACTCTGAATCATTTCCATTTCAAGCTTCTTGGAGAAAAGACCTCCCTCCACATTTTTCTCACCAGCAGCCAAATAGCAAGACTGAAACCAAAACAATCCTTCCAACACAAAATAAGATTTGTTCTGGAATTATTTAGTCCAGTTTACTCATGTCTGTTTCTACATACGGACACACCACCTCTCTCCCTCCATTTCAAGATGAAAATTCTAGATGTTCTCTAAACAATTCTTTCAACTAGTTGTCGAGTAATTTTTGAACCTTTCTCCATTTATTCTGCCCAAAACTATTAATTTGACCAAAAACCACTTCATGGACTTGATTCTGCCCTTCCTGAGATTCTATTATCTGAAATTAAAGGTATTGGGGTTATCTGTAAACAAGGTTCAAACTAAACTGAATTTCTGGGTTTATGCATCAGCGACAGCAGCAACCATTGATACATAAAACATTCTTTCCAACAAGTTACTGTATTTTGCAATATAAATGAAGTACAATTAAAAGGCATTCCCTTCATAGAAAGGAAAAAATAAAATCTTTCTGTAGTTTTACTCACCACTATTGGTATGAGGATCTCGCTGAACATCACAATATTCCAGTCCTGGGACTAGATCAAAGAGGGCGAAGAGCTGCTCTTGGACAAAGGGAAGCCGCGATACCACTGACAGACGCTTGGAGACTGACTCTTGAATTCTGCTCTCACTTTTTTCAAAGCTACAAAACTCGGGCTGCCCACCTCAAAAATCAACATAAAAATGATTAATTCAAGTCATCACAATAGCACACCTTCATTTCACACATTTTTCATTCAACTTTTAAAAGTAATCTAAGTCAATTTATACTTGTCTATTTCACCAATGCAGGTCACAAAAATAATTGACCAACTAGAGCAAAGCGAGTCATAAAAATATGAAACAAAATTCCTTGCTTGTTTCTAACTCAAACATCCAAATCTACTATTTAAGCCTCTACTACCTTTCCCTTCTTCCAAACTTCACTGTTACTTTGTGACCATACTCGAAGACTACAAATCATTTTTGGTATAAAAAGCTGTAACTTACAAAACGGAAGTGTATTTCCTCTTGGTTCTTGTCTCACGTTATTACTATAATAATCATGTTCAAAAGACTCAGATGACTTATTTTTAGGTTCAGCCAAAATGGCCCTGTAGCCTGAAAGAAACAATCACACATACAGCAACATCTCAGCACATGTGAATTATCTGACCAGATCTGCATTCTCCTAGGACCATACTTAGAAACATATTATCCAGAAAATCCACTAAGTGCTGGCTTTAGGAAAATACCTGATCTCCAGCTCTTGAAGTCTGCCAACATAATTGTGTTAAAGTTAACAACTTCCACACAGAATTACTCCTGGTCACATATTAAGCACAAGAGAGACTGACTGCTGTGAGAGTGACTGAGCACTGGCAAAGGCTGACCAGAGAGGTTGCAGAGTCCCTGTGCTTGAAGATTGATTCAAAGGCCATCTGTACACGGTTCTGGGCAGTGACAGTGCCCAAGTGACCCTGCTTGAGCAAAGTGGTTAGCCAAGATGACCTCCAGAGGTCCCTTCCAACTTCAACCATCCCATGGTACCTTGCCTCTGGAGCATCCCTGATATCTAGAATCACCTGAACTTCCATGCTATAACAGCAGTTCATGCATGTTGTCTGATTTCTTTCAGAAAAGCAAAACCTAGACAAGTATTATTCTCAGGCTGTCCAACTGATTTCATTTTAACCTCATAGTAAAAAGGAAATAAGATTTAACTAAGTAATCTCAGACTCATATCCCTATGCAAGAACTGTCAGAAATATGATTTTTATAGAACCCTTATGATAGATATGATGTAGAACCACCACATATATTACTGGAGAAAAAAAAAAAAAAACAAAACACACCCACACAAGAACAACAGAAAAATCCCAACCATGCCCACATACCAATTTGTATCATACGTGTGATAAAGCAAACACTGAACAGGATATTGTTGTTAAGATTCCCCAAAAGCCTTTCTTTCACTGGGATGAGAAAGCCCAGTTCCCTCCATCTCTCCTCACAAGTCATGTGCTTCAGCCCCTGACCACCTTGGTGGCCTGCCACCAGACTCAAATGCATTAACACCTTTTGGGTCCTAGAACTTAAATGACAAATGCTTGGTCATAAAGCATACAAAGTCTTACTTGCAGTGTGGTCCTGCAAGAATGTATTCAGATGGCTGTTCTAAATGAATATTACAATACTATTTTTTCTTTGCCATAGAACTTTGTCTCAAGTTGTGCTTCCACCATAATTTACCTGCAAGCAAAACTAAAAGTTAAAGCTGATTGGTGATACATGCTTATTGCAAAAACTTGAAAAAAAAGTCAGTCAGATTCTTACTTCGATCACACTCTTCAATTGCTCGGGCAGCTTGCGATGGTTTTAAATACCTCACATAGCCCAAACCTTTACTTTCTCCAGTAGTCTTGTTTTTAATGATGCTGCAATATTCAATGTCTCCATACATCTAGAACAATTAAAAAGCACATTAATTCACAATATTTGAAAATACATTAAAATTCTATGCATTAAGCCCTTCTCATAAATAAAGGCAATTTAAAGTAACAATTAGCAAACAGCAAATCAGTACCTTAAACTTCTCTCGCAGATCTTCCTCTGTATAGCATTTCGGTATCATAACAAAGATTCGTGTAAGCTCCTCATCTTCAACATCTCGGTGGCTTCCAGAAGCTCTTGACTGTGCAATAAATACCTAATGTAATAATTACATAGACATTCATTACTGAGGAAAGGTCCTTAACCACATATCAACAAGCAAAAAAAATAGTTTGTTGTAACAAGTCTTTGTATTTATCTTTCACAGAACATAGCTTTCCCAACATGGAAAAAAAAACCCAAGTCTAATCACAGATACATCTGTGACAAAAGACCTACAAATGTAATATACCCCTAATTGTTTCCCGAATCAGACAGAGGCCAGCAGTAGTTTACTACTAGGAATAACGAAGAATGGTCAGGAATATTGAAGTCTGATTCAGCAGCACTGCCAATGTCACAGGTGGCATGCGAGGTAGCAAAAAATGCATCACTGCAACAGGCCTAGTACAGCTGTAGTAACAAAAAAAACCCAAATAAACAAACAAGCAAAAAAAAAGGCAAACAAGCATACAAACAAAAAAGCCCAGCAGCCTATTAAAGCTTTGCTACTGCAGTTCACTGCTCAGACCGGCTGAAGTCTGCAGGTCTAGTGCTCTACAAAGGATTATAACTTCTCACATCTGTAACTGTTACAATTCTTTTTATTTATTGAAATAAATATCATCACAGACATTCATCCCAGAAGATAAACAGGCAAAAAACAAACAAGCAAACTAACCCAAAACAACCAAATAAGAAAAATTCAAACAACATTCAAAGTATGCCACTTATGCAAAAGCAGCAACTGATTTCACAGAACTCTTCAATTATTTTTCTTATAGTCATGCAGGGGAGTAAGGAATACAACTCTGATCTGTTTGGCTTCTAATGATAAGTTCTTCAGGAAAGATTTTACTGACTCAATAGCTTTTTCAAACTAAACATGTGGAATCTTCTTCCACTGTTCAAAGTCATTCCCAGTCCTTGAGGAATACGAAAACAATTCAAGAGGTTGAACGCTATCAGTGAGTTCCATAGATTAAAAAAAAAAAAAAAGCAATTGCTTTGAAAGAACCGTGCACAAGATAACCAACATAGAATACACCTGCAAAGACAGTTCTATTTATCCACACTGATCTTGCTTACACCACTTAAAACACACTGTTCACCGAGATTCCATCAAGCTTAAAAAAAAAAAAAAAAAAAAGCTGGTTTCCAGGTACCGCATTTTCCCTAGGCCTGTTGCAGCTTATCCCACGCGTGGGAACTTCGGGCCAGCGTGGGGCCACCAAGCCCGCAAGCCCCGCAGCCGGAAGCCGCCCCGGTGTGGCCGAGAAGCCCGACACCACCAGCCCCGCACGCACTGAGGGAAGGCCA
>NW_010233353.1:0-349 GCF_000690775.1 Eurypyga helias
TGACAAGGAAATGAATGGCGAGGCCATCCATCAGAGCTGCCGGCGCGCGGATCAAAGGACCCCGCGGCGCTCCGGGTTCCCTTTTACAGCCAGAGCCCTGCACGATCCCCCTCGCCCATATTCCCTGCGGTTGCTGCAGCAACAGCACGCTACGGCGGGTGCTGCAGTAACTAGAAAAACCTGCGCAACCAAAGCTGCTTCCCCAGCCTCCCGGGGCAGCGGCTATTCCTGGCTCCCTTTAATGTTCCCAGTTTATTAGCGTTATCCTCCTCCTTTTTTTTTTTTTTAACGCAGGATAAAACAGAGATTATTTTTGTCCTCTCCAACAAACAAAAGGAGCTTGCAAAAA
>NW_010233353.1:464-1010 GCF_000690775.1 Eurypyga helias
GATTCGGTGCCGGGAGTTATTGGCGGGCGTAATCGGGTGCCGGGCCATCAAAGCGACGCGGTCGGCAGCGCCGGGCTCACACATGGACCGTGTTATCCCAGCGCAGCCCCCAGCTCTCGGGGCAGGTTTGCAGCCCCGCTTTGCCAGCTGGGGGGGTGGCGTTTGGGTGCCCCGAAGGGGATTTGCGCACAGATTATGGCGTTTGGTCCGTCCCGGCCCCGCTCTGCCCACGCCGTTGCGGCTGTGGAGGTTTTGGGGTCGAGCCCGGCGCTCCCCTCTGCACTGGCACAGCAGACGCAGCCCTGGCTTGTGCCACACGGGAAAAATCATGGGTTCAACCTCCCCCCAAAAGCCCAAGGATGCAGTAGCCTCCCACCCACCGTCCTTACCCCGGGTGGTGGAGCATCAGCTCCAGGCAAAGCTCTTCTCCAGCGTAACCATCTCCCCAAACCTCCTCCCGTCGCAGCACCCAGCTCCGTGTGTCCGACCGGGTCAGGGCAGGTCCTCATGCTCCAGCTCTGAAAAGCCCAAAGATGTGACATCACC
>NW_010233354.1:0-1507 GCF_000690775.1 Eurypyga helias
GGGGCTGTGGAAAGGAGCTTTTTCCCGTTACCCGGCAGCCGCTGCCTTCCCGGCTGCACGGCTCGGAGCTCTGCAATGCAGCTCACACCGCTCGTCTGCTGTGTGTGAATCCCATCAATATTTCATGGAGCTGCTTCCTCCAGGGGAAGGATTGCTATCAGCTCCGGCTTTCTGCCGCTCCTACCAGCGTTCCTCTTCTTGCAGGGAACATCCGATTTCCTTCCACTGGCAGCCAGCACCCAGCAGCCCCTCCTCTCCTCCTCCTTTTTGTCTTACAAATACTGCTTTGCCTTTCAGGGGCTTTGTACCCCACATGGGCCAAAAGCTGTGAAGTCCCCTCGGCTTTAAATCCAAGTACTGGCCATCTTCTGTCCCCGGACACTCAAGCCTGGTCACAGCAGAGGTGTCCGATGTCACAGCCCCGTGCTGCACTCTCCAGGACCAAGCCACCCTCTCCGCAGCTCCAGGATGGGTGGCCAAACGCATTCACGCTCCCCATGGGGTCCCCTAGCTCTGTGTCCAGCAGCAGGATGGTGAAGGTGGCCCCGGGACAGCTTGGTGTCAGCAGCCCAGACCCCATCTGACCGGGTCCAATCTGCCCTGCGTGGCCGCATCCAGCCCGCAGGTCCCAGCTCCCTCCAGAGCCCAGCAGGAGCCGGGGTAGGGCAGGCTCTTTGCAGAAAAAGTTGCTTTTTAAATGCTGACTGCACTGTTCCAGCAAAGCTTCTGAAGGGATCAGCAGAAAACTTGCTTGTCGTAGGAAGACTTCTGTGAGCCGGAGTGATGCCAAGAGATGGCAGGAGCGTGGCACCGCCTGCGGTAAACACCCATCGTGGTCCATGCCCAACCCGGCGAGAGGGGCCGGGGCAGCTCTCCTGGGCCAGCACCTGCATCCCCGGCAGAGCGGGAGGATGGGCCGATGGGACACTGGAGCAGCTGCTCCCAGCCAGGTGATGCTCACTGGGGCACGTGTGGAGAGGGGAGATGCACGAGTGTGCCCGAAGAGAAGCCAAATGCTCCTGCATCGCTCCACCACCCAACAACTACAGTAGCTGCCATCCGCAGGCTGAGAGACCGCCAGCTCCGGCCGGGAAGGATGAGGAGCCCAGGGAGGCTCCCTCCGTGGTCCAACGCAGCATCCCTGGGCAGGCAGGAGCCTGTGAGGCAGGCAGCAAGCAGAGCGTGTCAGCAGCACTGTCAATCCTGCGCTGAATCCCTTGGAACCAATTACTAAATGAGCCTGTTTCGCCGCTATTTGAGGTGCGGTGACAAAACATTGTGAGTGCGTTGAAACGGATGCGAGGAGATGGGGCCGTGGAGCTCAGGTTTTAATACGCAGGAAAATTGTGCATTTTCATAACCTTAAACTGCATCTTGTATCAACGCGACGCTTCCCGTAGGGCTGAGAGCAGCGGGAGCCCACGAAGGGCCCCATCCTCGTGGTCTGAGGGGCACTGAGCTCGAGGGGCAGCCGAGGCTGCGGGAGGACGGACCTCGGGGTGTGCGG
>NW_010233354.1:1570-2004 GCF_000690775.1 Eurypyga helias
ACCCTCTGTCCATGTCCCACCAAGGTTCTGCGGGGACGGGGCTGAAATGGGGACGAAGCGAGAGCCCGGGAGCACTGTGCCTGCGGAGAGGAGCGCTGGGATGTGGGAGGCAGCAGGAGTTTGTCCTCACGAAGGGATGTCAGAGAAGGTACGTCGCTCTTCGGGGGAGATGCGGGTGCGCGGCAGACGGGCTGGCTTTCAGGAGGTGTCGACATGGAAAGAAACGGGTACGCGTTGACGCTGGGGCTGGAGGGGAGCGGCGCGGGGACAGCCATGGGATGCAGCCGGCCATGCCGGGGCTGGTTTGGGCAGGTGGCCCCTCGTCCTGCGCCAGAGGAATGACCCCGGGCTGCCGTGCCTGGCAGCATCCCCACGCTGCCAGCCCGAGGGGACCCACAGGCTCCCCGCACCCTAATGCACTAAGCAGGGCAACC
>NW_010233354.1:2413-2650 GCF_000690775.1 Eurypyga helias
AGCGGAGCCAAACCGACATAGGAAGCGTGGGAAGGCCAGGAGGGGTGAGCGCTGGCGTTAGGTGGGCTGCTTGGTGCGGGGATGAGGTCCCGAGCAAGCTCTCCCCAGGCAGGACCCCCCCACTTTTGTCCATCCCTACCCCCGTTGGCCCAGCGGTGGGGACCAACGTGCACGGGACGGGGTTGACGTCAACGGGCTTTCAGCGGGGATGATGGATGGCACGGGAAAAGTGCTCCC
>NW_010233355.1:0-1220 GCF_000690775.1 Eurypyga helias
GGTGCACTCAATGCCATCATCCATCATATTATACTATAACACCATTTTGCATACATTAACATTCTCCCCACCCCACAACAGTCATTAGCAGCACAAATAGACTGGGCAGAATGCCTCTTTTTACAGAAACAGCCAAAACACACCAAGGACAGAAGCCAGACTCGTGGTGGGCCCAGACGAGTTATCCCCACACAAATTCCATCCTATCAACAGGCCAAGGGGAGTGCTCTGTAACAAGAGGTCTCCAGCAAACCAAACAAACCCTTTCTACCATTTTTACCTGGCAAGGTTTCTCTCTCCAGCCCATTTCACCTCCCTCTCAGGAGCCACTCCTGTAGTTGTAACCTGGACGCTTAATCCCCCACAGCTGCAGCACTGGCAGAACAGGAACACAGTGGTTATTTTAAAAGCATCCATCGCACTTCTCTCCACATGGTCCCTCCACGCAACAGGTGGGCATCTTTGCCATGTTCAAATGCTGACTTTTCAGCAAATTAACTTACAATCCCACTTCTAACTCACTCACGCATACCTACAAGCAAAGATAACTACTGCAATGACACCTCACCACTATCACAATAAGCTACAATAAAATTACTTGTGAAATAAAAGCAGCTTTATTTCCTCTACCTTGTGTTTTTGCAAGCAACACCAAGGCCCAGCCAACAACCTCTCCTTTGCACACATTGTAGAGCAGTCATGGTGCAATTATTCTTTCATCTCCCAAAACTCCCTCAGCTGTGGGTCGTGGCTCATTAATGAGCTGTGGCTTACTAACAGCTCACAGGTGAGAGGTTGGGGTGGCAAATGCCCCAAGTGAGGCCCCTCATGGCACTAAGCGGACTCATTGCCTCAGGCAATCTCTCCTGGGCCTCACTCCCCGCAGCCCGTTTCAGTTAGGGTTAGCCATGGACTGACTCTAGGTGGGCTCCATGGGCTCAGCTCAGTGCCAGTGCCACTCCTGGCTGTTCCCGGCCTGACTCCCTAGGGTACATGGTTTACCCACTCCGTATGGGGCTGCAGACCTCAGGACATGGCAGGTCTGGTCCCACAGCTCCCCATAACCAGGCGCCATGGTAGCATAGGTACCTTTCTGAAGTGTTCTCCTCCGGAGATATTCCAGATGCCTGGCATGAATTGTGGCATTAGATATCTAAGCTGAAGCACACTAACTGCTTTCAGATCCCTGGCTGTCCAGGTTTTACTGATTCTGAGGCATT
>NW_010233355.1:1231-6600 GCF_000690775.1 Eurypyga helias
AGTGCCAGAATAGGACACAACTCTGCGTTTGTTGAGATGTGCTGTCCTAGGCCTCCTGTGTAAAGGCCACACTGCAGGAAAACCCAGGGAGCTCTGGCCCGCACCAATGCCCTCCAAACAGGACCTGGGACAGGTGTGCGATAAATTTGACAGAAGAAAGCCCATCTTTCCTGTTTATTCCCCATTTTTAAACACATACGCTAGCTATCTATGGAAAAATCCCTAATGGAGAGAGCTCATGTGTTAGCATGTGCTGTATCGATACATGGACACAACCCCTACAAATAACAGACGGCTTTTGGACATCACCTCCCTGCCTGACTCGAGCACCGACTCGGTGAAATAGCACCATTTATACCTGGCAAGGGAAAGGAGACAAAGTTAAGAAAGGATGTGCCATGCTCCTGCAGGCAGATCCCTGCCAGGCACCGAGGTGACACCCCTCCAACACACACGCCACCTTCACCCATTGCTGCCTCTGTTTTGTTGGGTATTTTAAAAGAGATGAATCAGGGGGCTGTAATATTCAGATGGATATCTGATGGCCTATCCGTTTGGGAAGGGACAGGATAAATTGTGTCCAGGGGCTGATGGGTGAGTGCTGCTGTACGCAACCAGCGGCCAGACCCCTCAGAGCCACAGCCTGGCCTCCTGCTGCAAGCTAAGGCTGTCTTACACACAAGCCCTGAACAGCCATTTCCCAGGATATTTCTCTTCATTAGAAACATTTTAAAAAATCTTTACATTGTATGAAAACACAAACAGTATTAGTTGGATAGCATTAAAAAACATTATTCATTAACCAACCATCTTTGGAGGCTTTCCTTCATCAAGCTACAGCAAGACATTAGGGAAATTAGGCAGCAGTGTTTCAATTAAATTTAAAATGCTTCCGTTTTGGGAAAGAAACAGTGGTTCATTTTGTGATAATAAAACAAGCTGAAGTTTTTAAATTTCTCTCTTGCTCCTTGTCTGATGATTTCAAAGGGGGTTTCCACAAAATGGCTGTAATAGCATTATGTTGTTCTAACCCTACAAGGTACCTGTGAGGTCCTACATGCATTTTCATAATTTCTCCCAACATACTATGCCCCATTTTCCCCGTTTGACAGACAGTGTAGAATAAAACCTTAGAGCCCATATTCTCTGTAATGAAGCCATCTCCTAGACGGCTGTAATGAAAACCAGAAACAAAAAAATGTAAAGCCAATCTAATGCATAGAGAAGTATGAAAGCATCTTATTTTCATGTATCGCCAAAACAGTTGTCACGGTCACATACCAACAAATTTAATAATTAAATATTCTGCCTGATTACAGTGCCAGGATTTGGCCTTGGAAGGTCAGGTTCTCTTTTCAGCTTTCCTGACCTACCCTGGGTCATCCTGAGGGACCTTACCATGCTTCAATTTTTCTCATCTCTCAAATGAAAATAATTCTCAATATTCATCTCGGAGCAGGATACTGCTGTGTAATCAGAACCACTGCACAGCATCTTAATACAAGCCTGAAATCCCCTGTAGTCTGTCACTCAGTAGGACTGCAAGGCTATGTTCGTAGTGGGTGCCACTGACCATATATTTTTTGATGAAAACAATTGTCAATGTCCTGCCTCTGCCCTGATGTTTTTGAGGACCAAAGTATCTTGACTAAAGGGGAGCAGCATAAATGGCAATTATTTCAGTATCTTCAGGGACTGCAGCCATTCCTGGATGTTGAAGGGGTATTCAAAGGACCTCTCCTATCTTGGGGAAAACAGCTTTTGTGTACAAATAATTTCCATTTCTGTCTTTCAAGTCTGCATCTCAAAACAGTTCATCCGTACCTCAGAACAACTCAAAATATGTTGTTAATGCACAGATATCTTCCTTTCCATTTCAATTTATGCTCTTATTTATACTTGACATGCCAGAATAACCCAAAGATATGTGAAATAATATTATAGTTACTTTGCAGAAAGAACATCAACACAAACTTAAATTGCAGACCCTCAAAGGAATCAATGACAATTGTACCTAAGGAGATTTAAAAAGCTGAAGTTACACAAAAAAAACACTGCAACAAAACTTGGAACTGAGACTTCTCCCAAGGTAACACAACTCTCAAACATCTTCGCACAGTAGGAATATTTGCAGTAATTCGTGATCAAATGTGTTTATTTGTTGTTTCTCATTTCTATGGATCTTCAAATATTTTCTGTTCCCATAAACACTTGTTTAACTCTTCCCTTCCAAGGGCTGACACCCCATCGTTGATGAGTGAGGACTCTTGAGCTCTTTGTTCTTTTATCCTGTATGACTGTCTCCAGTGCTCCTGTTCTGATGACGTACCCAGAGCAGACAAGATACGATTTTTTTCCTGTACTGAGAACTCAGATGTAGAAGAGGGCAACAGATGTAAAGACTGAGAAAGAGCAGTGTCTTCTTCAGTGTAATCAGAGCCACACTGAGAACAAAACAGCTGCTGTGCTTAGAGCACAAGACAAATTTGAAATATAAAACTACCAAGGCCAGAATCACTGTTTCAGAGTGTGAGATGTGCATAAACACTGCACCAAGGGCAAAAAGAACTGTGCAAATGCCGCACATTTAGTCCAAACTTGGTATGTGCATCCCTTTAACAGACAAGCACTTCCATATGTCAAGTTTCCCATTTATTTTCGTATAGGATTCATCACCCTTTCACGGTACCTGTATTGCTGATGATGGAAGAAGCTCAGACTATCAGCCATCTAGTCAAAGCAAAAGTTGGATGACACCAATCCCACCGTAACTTATTTATCAAAAAACTCACAGAATACACCTGGCACAATCAAAACCAGAATGCTTGAATTAGCAATCACTCAGGCCCATTATGCTAGAGTTTTTATTTAAACTGGCTCTGGGGATTTATATATCTCACATTATCCTACTGAATCACTGGAACTGGAAGAATGTCAAGGATTAATACAGTTAACCTGATTCTCCACCCATCTGTCTTTTTTTTTTCTCAACGTTAAGTTTAATTTATTTATAAAAGTGGGGGGGTTTATTTCAGACCATCTCCTGGCTTAAAATGGTAGGAGACTGGCATTTTTGTGTGATATACAATTTTCAGGGATGTAAATTTACACGTGAGAGGACAGTGAAATTGGAAATCCTCCAGAGCTGCAGGCACAAAACACAAACTTAACCCAGCACTTACACAGCAATTGTTTTCCAACCACCTTGTTGATTATTATAAGGTTGACTGCTTGCCTTAACAGCAGTTATATCTCTGAAGAGGTTCATGTTCAATCCCTGCAATAGAATTTGCTGAAGTAATGCTCACCGTTAATTTTCCTACACCCAGTAGAACCACTTGCTAGAGCGGAGCAGCAGGAAACATCCTGATTATTCCCCCTCCCCACAGAAAAACCCCACTCCCTTCTGTGCCAAGCCAGAACTCTCATTCCTTGTTTAGTGGTCTCATTTCATTGTTCCATTCACAAATTAATTCTGAACTATAATTACTGCCTTATTTGTGTACCAATAATTACTTGAGTAAGTTGTAATTGATTGCCTGCACCAACCTTGCAGAGCACAGAGCCTGTGTTCCAGAAGATGAGTAACCTATGCTTTTCTGCTTTCCTCTCCAAACTGCAGACTATGAGCAGCATTAAAGGGTTTCATAAGAGTTCAGTTTTAACAGTAAACACTAAATAAAGTCTTTGCAATGACAATGCATGTTATGCAGCAGATCAGAAAGCACAAAGCTCACAAAGCTCTAAAACCCAATCTTTCACTTTACCTTCTGAAAGAACTACCCATGCTGCTTCACAGGCTGTTATTTTCTCTTCCTTTGTTTGCCTGCGGTTTTAAAAACACCAAGTATTGTGTAGTATGAACAGAGTGAAAGGGATCATCTTTTAACTCTGGGAATCAAGAGACTTACATACTATTTTAGATTCTGCTACAAATGTCCTGCCCAATGTCGGACAAGCCATCCACGTTTGTCATGGATCACCTTCACCGATAATGAAAGACAGCTCGTGAGGCTTTGGCATCTCAGTGCTTTTAAGCTATGTTCACAGGTTTATTCATTCATGTTAACAACATCTTCACTCTGTGAGGGAAGAAAAGGGTTGATACTGGATTGGACCTGGGAATGGATGCAGAAGTGTAACTGGTGGAAATTACTACTGGGTGTACATTGGTAGATAGGCACTACCTCTGTTGTTGTAGCTTGTAAGTGGATGTGTTTCAAGGGTTGTTTGTTTTCACAGAGATCTTATCCTGTTAGAGTAAAATAAATACACTAGCTTTATTTGGCACAGACAAATTTGACTTTGTGAACACAAAAACTAAACTGGCCTTTGTAAGCAACATTTTTTCAGTACAGCTGTCTCCAAACTGTCCACCTATGGAAAATTTAATGCTCTGCTTCAACACTCTTTTTGGAATGTTAACAACTATGTTGAGACATGTAATTAAAAAAAAAAAAGTTCACATCAAGTTACATATAAAGCTTCTGGAAAAACTGATCTCTAAGACAAAACTGACAGGAAATGTACAACAATAAGTATCACTTTTCTTTTCCTGCAGAAGATGACACCTGCACAAGGTGACACCTGCACAAAGGACATTATCTTTGGTTCAACAAAGCCAACAGAGCAGTGAGGTCAAGATAAGTCACTTAGACATGCTTATCTGAATTCAAAACACAGAGATTATTAAACAGAAGGAGGAAGGGAATCCAAGATGCTTTTAATGACTAATGTTGCCTCCAAAGGAACTACTGATACAAGAACAACCATGCCTTTTATAAAATTATAAGAGAATGACGAGAACGTTATGAGATAGGGTGTGGTGTTCATCCTCGGGAGGGACTCAGTGGGCTGGGATACCTTGGAAGACAGACAGTGGGGTGGAAGGATCTAACGGAGACTTACAAAACTATCAGTAGTTCAGGGAAGTTAAATAGGGAATGATTATTCACCATGTCATCAAAAACAAGAAAGGAAAGGTCCCAATGAAATCATTGCTGATTTTTTTAAATAAATTAATTGAATAATTTGTATGTGCAGTGCATAATTAAATTCTGCAACACTGAGCTGCAGCATGTTATAGAGCCAAATGGTTCAAAAAAAGATGAGACAAATACAGAGGCAAGATCTAACAATGCTATTGAACATGACAGATTGAAAGCAGCACTTAGGTCTGTCATTTCCTGCAGGCCAACTGCCAAAGGAGGGAGGACATGCCAAGGCAAGACCACTCTAAACTTGTCCCTTGTCTCTTTTTTAATTGTCCATTGCTACCCACTCAGGAGACAGGCTACTGTCAGATTTTTTTAATTTGATCAAGTTTCATAGAATCATAGAATGGTTTGGGGTAGAAAGGGCACTAAAGA
>NW_010233355.1:6775-14202 GCF_000690775.1 Eurypyga helias
TCTGTCAGTTTAAACCTGTCACCCCTTGTCCTGTCACTACAGGCCCTTGGAAAAAGTCCCCCCCAGATTCCTTGTAGGTCCCCTTCAGGCACTGGAAGGTGCTATAAGGTCTCCCCGGACCCTTCCCTTCTCCAGGCTGAACACCCCCAACTCTCTGGCCACATTACATCCATTTTGAATTTATGGCTGACTACAAAGCTAGTAATGACCAACTCCTTTCCAATTTCATTATAAGCACTCAGAAGGCAGACGCAAGTATCTAGATCACTGGGTGTAACCTTTTGGAAATTACCGTAACCACAGAGGACCCCAGTGACTATACTGGTTGCCAGCCCTCACATTCAGTTTCGCGTAACTCTGGATTTCCGTGCAGCAATACCATCCTAACAGTTTCATGACATGTACAACAGGTTCAGCTCTTCGCACGCTGGTCACTAGCAAGGATAACTTGTCCATGCCTTCCTAAAACCTCCCGGCAACTTCTGAGGTCGCTGTAGCTCCCAGCCGCAGCAGTTTCTCGGGCATTGTACAGTCAGAATTGTTTTCTGGTCTTTGGTTGGATTATTGCTTAGTTGCTTTCTTCTTTCAGAGAAGGGCCCATTGTTTGTGGCATTGCCTGCTAGTTAGAAATTGTATTCATGTTTCAGAAATATTGAAATCAATTCTCTCAGCCTGCCAAATCGCTAGCTCGTTATCTCCCACTTCCAAGGACACCAGAGCAAGGACTACTGGGTGCAGAGCACACTGCATCAGGATACTTGCCTGTGAAACTGGAAAACTGCACAGCAATCCAAGCTGAGTAGAGGCAAAGCAGGCAAGAAGGATCTTTGCTCTGGATACAGCTGTAAGGAGAGGAGAGCTGAGTTCTGCTTCCCATACCAGGCATGGATTTTATTCTAGTTCCTCACTGCCTAAAAAGTGAAAAAAGATCCACAACCGAAGAGGAAGAGCTCCAGGTATAGCAAGGAAGCTAACAGGGATTTTCTGAGCCTACAGACCTAACTCTCACAATTGGAACAAATCCAATACAGCAACCTCAGTCTGTATTCCTTCAGAAAGAACCATACGGAGAACTGTACTTTCCTGATTTGTAATAGCAGTCTCTTTCTTTGCCCATGAAAACCATGCCTTAGTACTAATTAAAGACATGTTGAACAAATAATAAGAAGAAACAAAAGACAGAAGCACGCATTATACAAAATCAATGCAGATATCACCAGTTTAAGACGTGATTGTGTTGAGAACAGATTCCGAGGGTGGAGAGAGTCAGAGATAGTGTAGGGCATCAGCACAAATATCTACTATTACTACCAAAGGAAGCCCATTACTAGCATGGAAAGATTCCCCTTGATTTACTCATGAAAAGGTGGCATATTTGCCAGTAAAACTGTTCAAACAGGGGAGGGTATGCTGTCAGTAAATTGTGGTTCTTCAGTGATGCATTGTCTACTCTATTACAACCTGAATCACAAAAGAAAAAACTTTAGCCTACCTCTTGACAGCAAAGGACAAGATGACTGACTATCAGTTTGTATCTTTAAACACAGTGAACCATGACAGAAAAAAAGCAACAGAGTTGTTTCAGTGAATTCATCCCCTATTCCCGGGGCTCTGGAGTTCTGAAAGTTTTATAGTGTTGAAATATTCTAAATCCAGGAAAGCACTGACTTGGTGGACTAGATTTATTTCCATGAGATTTCTTGTTAAACCTAAATCTGTCCAGTTTTATAATTCACTCCCTGAGATTCTTGAACTCTTCCACATTTCAGATTTTAGAAACTATTGCTGTGCCTGACAATTTATGAAGGTTGTTGTGTACGAGTTGAAAAGGTGCTATGGGAAAAAAAAAAAAAAGAAGATGTTGGAAAGAATTACTGCTAAAAAACTAAATTGACTTGGAAACCGTACAGATGTTGTGAATTTTGCTGCAGCCAATATGATTTTACTTGAGGAACTTGATTTTCACATAGCCCTCCATACAGCTTCTATCGGCTTTAAAGGTGTATTTTTTCCTCTGTAAAATATCAGTGCTACCTTTCTGTGCCTGTAATTAATTTCAGATACAGGCTGTAATAGTTACTTTGAAAGTGCAAGCTGATATGACCATTATTGATACTCCCCAGAAGCCTTGGGGAAACTGGGTAAGAAAGGATTTTATTATCTCAGAAACAGTTTTCAATTTAAAATAAAAAAATCCACTTTGCTTCAGGGATAAAAAAAAAAAAAAAGTATAAAAATAAAACAAAATCTGTCAAAGATATGCTCTAAAGGAAAAAAAAAGCCTCTATCACATCTCAAAGTAACCACTGTAGTCAAGGTGCTCTGCTAGGACTGGGGAAACCCAGGTCCAAGAACTTTACTTGAATTATGAGGAAAGGAGTTGGTACCTACAAAAATTTACATCCCAGACCAAACCAGCGACAGATTCTTTGATATCCTCTCTCTGCTTCTGAGCAGAAATTCAGTACAGGAAATAAGAAGCCTTTATCGCAAAAGATTCACCAAAAAACACAACAGCACGTGCACCACTTTACTCACAAAACCTCAACAAGCAGAAAGGTGGCCATGAGCATCCACAAATGGCATGACCATGAACACGTGTAGAACGAAAACAACAAAAGTAAACCCTGGATACAAAGGGACCTTCCTAAACTTCAATATACACTGTTTTACTGAAAATACTACACATACATGTTCTCACCAGATTGCAGCCAGCAGTGGTATGGTAAGAACAGGAAAGTTCCAGTTCCAAAGATTTTAATTGGAAACTGAGTTTATTATGTACGTAAGAAGAAGAAGAAAATGCATGAATTAAAAACATACAGTTGCTAAGTGGATCAGTGACATACATTATTTATTTATACTCTAGGGCAAAGGGATTAATACTAGATTACAGTATGCAGGGTTCTCCCCATGTGAGCATGACCCTTCACACGTGTCCCTAGAAAAGATCATGCTCCTTCAATTGATCTTTCTGAACCATTCACTAATTGATGATGCATACTGTATATAATTAGCCTTCATGTCATAATGTATTAAGCAGAAATGCAGTCATTCCTGTTGAAAACTCCCAAACTGTGAAGTCCATGTTAACCCATGCTTAGACTATGTGTCTAAAACAATCAAGACTCAGCAATTTCTGCAGAATACCAGTGCAGCCATACACTACGCAGCATTTTTTAGGATTTATTTTTATTTAAAATCAATGCTGTTAGGAAAATACTAGTACTGTGTTATATTTGGAAAGCTGAAGTGCCAACAGTTTAAATCAACAGCACAACAAAGAAGAAAGTGATTTTCATGACTTTCATCCTAAGGTTCACCTCAGTTTTACCCAGTCACTCATAATAATCAATAAATTCAACTACATAGGAATCAGATAATTACAGTTTTGGACTTTTGCCTTTTATATGTAACAGGATAAATACATCTGTGATCAGTTCCAGATTTGGAAATACATAGTTTTCAGATCCCTAAAATGCCAATTGAAGTCAAGCAATGCTGTAGGCAACCTTTTCTTTCCTTTAGCCTCCAATTATTGCTGACATTCCTTAGAATAGAAGCTTGCCTTCCTGTAAAAAGCAGAATGACGCCTGCTGAAAATCTTTTACTAAGTTGGAGTAGGTGCTTTACAATATGAAATGCAAATTATATGGAAAATGAGCACGAGGGCCACGTTTACCCGTATTGTTGCTCCACTGAATTCAACACAGCTATACAATGTGCATGTGTGGAATGAAAGATATACATTACTTCTTTGGTAGAAATTTAAGGGTGTTTAATGATCTATTTAAAAACAACTCTCTCCCCCTCCCCACCCCCAAAAAAAAGAAAAGCATCAAAAAATGAAAAACTTCTTAAAATATAAGATTATTTTTCAATTCTTAAAACACATCTGGAATGAGATGGTCATAATAAATTGCACAATGGAGGAATTATAGAGCATTGTTATTAATTATTTTTCTGCACCATTCTGCACAAAGAATCAATAAACTCAGAAAGACATTTTCCTCAGAAATATCAAGGGACAGAATTGTTTACAGCTTGTTTACCATTAAAATTTCATGCAGAACCAACAAACTACGGTACCATTTAAAATCAGTTTGATGCTTCGTATTGCACTTCCCCATTTCTGCTACAGGAACGCTTTTATTGTCCACGCAACTGCTGCACCACGTCACCAGGCAAAGCTACCAGGGGTTTCAATGTAAGTACCATTTAACATGTCATCAGGACAGATTATCCAAAAGGCACAACTAACAATCTAATGGAAAGGATGTGCAATTACTGTTCTCTTGAATTAGTCCATACACAACTGGAGGTTCATCATTAGCCTGAAGTATTTTATGAATTTAATTGTTTAAATAAATGTCTTTGAGAAACTATCTAAAATTATCCAAAACCACTGAATAAAATGGTTTAACTGGTAAAGCTCAATGACTAATATATAACATTCAGTTTGCAGAGCCATGCTTTTCCTGCTCATTCTTTCTACAGCTCACTATTTGTCTAAGGAAAAATGAACATAACCTGTTAAACATTAATGTTCAGGAAGGCGACACAGTGAAAGAAGAAGATGAAAAATATCTCAGGTACACAATTAGGAAGAGAGACTGAATCCGGAACTATATTTTCCAATTTCAAATTTCTATGCAACCATCAAAACACATTATTTCAAAATTCAAAGCACATTATAATTAGATCCAAGCCACTCTCGAATGGACTCCAGCCAATATCGTGTTGTAAGAAAAGATGTATAATGCTGCCCTTCTACCCAATGCTATAAAATATTTGATTTATAGCACAGCTTATGCTGAGCTCCAAAATTACTTGCTCAATGCACGGGACCAAACTGTTACTGCAGAAAGAGCTGTCCCAATAGCCAGTCAGGAAAAGACCTTCACGAGACCTCACTCTTCTGCCCATCTTTGAGGAATCATGTTGAATGACAAGATGATTGCATGACAGGAGCTTTCAATCACCAAGTTTCACATCATTTTGCATAATAGAAGCATAAAATGAAGAAACAGCTCCTACGTTTAAGAGTCTTGTACTCTAAAATAGACAAAGAAAAGGATTTCAGTGACAGAGAAAGCTTCAGCCTCCCTGGTTCAGAAGTGGTTTTAAGTGACTGAATTACCAGTGGGCTCTGCAGCATTCGCATCACTTTTTCTGAAGGCTCCTTTGGACTCTTGACAACGTAGGCTCCTTTGGGCAATGGCAAACAGCTAGAGAATGGGAAGTCAACTTAAAAGAAGAGGGTAAAATCAGATGCATTTGTACCTTTACTAAGCCTGAGCAAAACATTCTGCCCAGCTAACATAGACATCTTGCTTGAACCTGCTAGACAGTGAGCCTTTTTAATTGCACCTAACTGTAGCTTATATAGTAAAGCTCCAAATAATGCAATCCTGGTATTCCTAGTTGTTTTCATTTTAGTGACCAAAATGAGTGAATTTTTTCTTCTTCACTAATACGAGACCAGCAAATGTATAACATATTCAAAGGGTTTTAGATGAATTCTACAAATTCCAGCACACCGTGCCTTGAAAACTAATGAGACATTAGCAGGGAATAGCAAAGCTCCATTTCTATCGTCATCTAATTTTTATGGATTGAAGTGGTCAGAAAACTTTCAACTTCAAGCAGTAGGACACTAGGCTGCCTTCTGACTTCAGTATTCAAATGGAGAGAAGAGCCTGACCAACACAGTTACAGCAGTCACCAATATTCAACATTCACAAGAAACTGGAAATTAGACACAGCAGAAGAAAAATTACACAGGCGTGCACATCTATCAGATCTTCTTGTGCCCTCTATTGCTGCGGATCTGAGTGCTTCAGGCTGCCTGTGTAGGGAGAGAACAGTCCAGGCAGCACAGAAATTTCAAATCATGGTAGTGCAGCAGTCTATTTCAACAGCAGTGAAATCCCATTTTCCTCTAGTCCTTTGGTCTTTACAGGAATGTTTCTTATATTCTTTTTACGAATCCATTTTAATGCTATCTTTGCATTCCTAGATATTGTCATTCAGGATTCTGGCTCTTAACCCTATAGGAAACAAACTCCCAACTTCAGCTAATCATCTTACATAATATGATAAGCTAAACACAGAAAACAAATATTTCCTGAAGGGGTAAAATAATTCTCAAGGAAAGAATAATCTTGCTCGCTAAATTTAATTGAGGACTATCTTGCCTACAGATCATCCACGGGAATCCTAAGTATTTATTTTTCCTCCAGCACCTCCTGTAACGAAAACCTCCAGGAAGGTTTTGTTTAATTTCAGTCTCAAATAAGGCAGTTTTAATCAGTTTAAAAACCATTAGACTCTCTCACCATTATCTGAGTGCTGAATTAAAAATGGAGCCATACATGTTGCTTCTTTCCATATCTTTCTAAGCAAGATGTGCAAATAGCGAAATAATGCGAGCAAGACTCTTTCCATGCTATCTGCATAGCGCTGGAAGCACTGTGAGAAGGGTAACAGCCCAAAATTCAATTTTTCAAGATTTTCTGCTCACTCTGCTTACTTTGAGGAGTTTCAGACATGTAGGCGTAGGGGATTTTCATTCCTACTTATAACAAACTTGAAATCCAAATTTTTGGATAATCGCCATTAAAAGTTGCTTGAGAAAACTGTCCAAAACTAAACCTACAGTCATGCACAATGAGATATGTGCATTTTGAGTCGTTAACAACTACAACATTTTTCGGTCCCTGGGTTTTCCCTCCCACTGCTACCAAAATGAGGCCATAACCTTTAAACACAGGGTGAGACAGGGCTCGAGCTGTGCACAGGCAATCCGAGATGAGAAGCATTTTGAACGCCTGGCAGTCAGGAGATACACATCTTCAGAGGTTTCATCAGGGACACCTCTGACTTAAAGCCCCAGAGTTATCTGACAACGAAAGAAGGCAGCAATACGTGGGAAGGCAGCAATACATGGCTGTGACCATTTTCCATGACCTCCTGGCTCACATTTTCAGAAATGCTTGCTCTCCACTAGCCCACTCTGAGTTGTATATTTCTGATGAACCCCAAAACAGAGGTAACTTTTGTGCAGTTCCAAATTCTGTACCAACACTGCAAATTTGTGATAATTACTGCTGGGAAAAAAAAATATATAGAAAATCTTAGCTACCAGAAAATTACTTCTTTGACCCTATAAAGGATAAGAACCAGTGAAGAGATGCTCTGGACCAGTTACTTCTTTAACAGAAACACTTCTCTAAGAAAAATAAAAATTAAAAAAAACCCAAAGCAAACAACAAGGGGGAAAATATATCGACCTTTTCTTTTCTTCCACCCCATAAATGACAGGGAGGAAGCAGAAGGGTAAGCAGTGTCAAGGCTTACTGCACCGACTGGCCTGGAGATACGCGTTACCCATATGACAACCTGAGCTTATCACAGTGGGGGGACTT
>NW_010233355.1:14310-16192 GCF_000690775.1 Eurypyga helias
GAAGGGGTGAAGAGAAAAAAGGAAGGAAATGCCAAAGAAAATGATTGGAAAATGGGAGAAAACGACCTATTATCGTTTCTTTTTTATATCACACCATTGAGTAGGACTCAGACTAGCTGTCAAAAAGCTTTCTTTGCTGAAAGAAACTAACAGGGGGTCCTGAGAGTCTCGTGGGACAGTAAGTGACAGAAGAAAGAAAAGGATACTATAAAATGCGAAGGAGAAAGAAGCAGAGAAAAGAAAGGTCTGAAATGGTTAAGGGTGTCAGGCAGCAAGCAGTCACAGACATCTCCAGAGGAAAATGGGAAAAAAAAACCCAAAAACCCCACACCAGAAAAAAACCACCCAACCACAAAGCCCTGGGAAAGAGCAGCAGAAAAAACGCTGCATGCCTAGAAACTGCAGTGCCTGGCCCCATGGGAAACGTTTTCCTTGTCCTACGCCCCTTCCAGCCCCCTCTCAATGTGCACCAAAAGCCTGCATTCCATTTTCTGAGCATCCCCAGCCTTGCCTCAGATCCCAGGGAGTTACATGCACGTCGGGGAAAGGGATGGATTCCCCTTCCTGCAGGCCCAGACATCTGAAATGCTGTCTGCCAGGGACAGCCTCGCTGTACACAAGGAGTACTGCAGCCGTCGCGTTTCTAACTTCCCCAGCAAAAATACGGGTGTGTTGGTATTTACGGCACAAAAAGGACTTCTCTGTACAACAGACCCATCCGCTCAGGGGAAAGCTCTTCACGAGCTAACAGAGGCTGCCTCTTCTGAACTGAAGAGCCATTATCCTTCTACAGATGGGAAAATGAAATACCAGGGAGTCAGCCCTCTTGATTATATGCACACAGAAAAATGTAATTAAAAAATTGATAATACAGGTCAGGTCAATTGTTCCTTTCTGGCCATTACCTAAAAGACACTGTTCCCCTGTATTTGCTGAAGCTGTTATTCAAGAAGGGTGCATTAACACAGCAAACGCTGTGTGGCTCTAAACACGCTTGAATCTCCAGAACAATCAGACCTCATCTTTATGAGTAGACTTCCAAACAGTTTCTGTGGAAAACCTGTGTTTTTACCCCAGGAGGAGATGAGGCCATCAGGAGTCACGCGCCTGCCCCACTCCTGCCCTCGATCAGCCTGTGCTGCTGCAGAAGCATAGCGTTTCTCATGAAAAAATAGAGGATCCCGAGCATGACCCTGTGCTCTGAGCTGGGTTTGGGGCACCTGCGTGGCCAGAGGAGCCAGAAGTGAACTGGTGCTGGGATGACTGCAGCCACACGAGGCTGTCCACGGGGTGTTTGACCACGTGGAGAGCGCAGGAGGACTCTGCTATGAGTGTGTTGGCCCTTGACGTCCATCGTCCCCTGAGAGAAAAGCTGGAGCACAAGGAAAAAAAGACATAATATTGCCCTGCAGGCATCAGAGGCTTTGCAAGGGATGATCATCTCCTGACCACTGCCCCAGGCTCAGGACTGGACAGGTATGGTCATGACCAGGGCTGGACCTGCTTCCAATGGCTGACAGAGCCATTTCCATGTCTCTGCCTGCTCCTCCAGAGACAAGGAAAGCTCCTAGAGGGTCCTCTGACAGGCAGAGCAACCGCTTACCTGACAGAGCTGGAAGTGAGGAGGTGGGAGTGGGCACACAAGGGATGAAGAAAGAGGGACCAGCTCCCTGTGTCTACACTAATACCCTGGGGGCACATTTTTAAGTGTTTTTGTCGGGATGGGGGTGGGGGGAGCATAAGACGAGACTCAGAGATAAGCTGAGGAAGAATGCTCAACCCCATAGCCTCTCACTGATCCTGCTGCTGTTCTCCCTAGGCTGTAAATCCCCCTGCCCGCAGCACCGAGCCAGCCATCATATCCCCAGGAGCCGTCTCCCTG
>NW_010233355.1:16284-16686 GCF_000690775.1 Eurypyga helias
CGCTCACATCTGCAAAACGGAGCTCTCCTCCCCAGCATCCCATCTGCTGCTTTGTCATTAGAGACTTTGTTCACCCCACGTTACGCTCATTATCCAAAACACCCTAGAAGTCATCACCAGGGGCCCTTAATTTGCCCTATCAGAGCTGTACAAGCACCAGAATTTAAATGTAAGGACCGCTCTGAATTACAAGCAATGCTGTGAAAAACTTTTTAGTAGTAATAAACTGGTTGACAAGGCCATGTTTTGTGAAGAAAAAAGAAATGCAGTCTAGTGAAACTAGTCAGTGGGATCCCCAGGCATCTCTTCTCACTGTGGCCGCAAAGCAATACCTTTTATCTCCTTATTTCAGATTCCTGGCTTTCACAATAAAATCAAGACCATTTTTGTTAGGCACCAAGA
>NW_010233355.1:16729-30228 GCF_000690775.1 Eurypyga helias
GAAGCTGCCTTGAGCCAGCCAGCAAGCCAGTGCTGACCAGAGTGTGCAACAGCCCTGCTCTCAGCATCTCAGGGATGTACCAGGATGCCCGTGTCCTGCCAGCAGCCCACTGCAGTCTGCTACTCCCTTATGAAGCTAAGACCCCAGGCTCTTCCCCTTAAAAACTGATTTTTCCCTTGAGACCTAACCCAGGAAAGCTCCCGGATTATGCAGCAGCTCAGAAAACATCCCATGTTGTGAAGCATTGAGGCTCAGCTCTACCAGGCTGCCCCATCCCGAGGTGTCCCACGAGGACTGGGTGATTCCCTCTCTCACAGCATCACAGTTCTTCAGCTTTAATGGAAATAATCCAGGTTCAGACAGCGGAGAGAGTGAATAAAAGCTCTTGAGGTTAGGGCACTTACTGGACAGGGAAGATCAGGGTTTCAACAGGATGAAACACAATCAAACAGGAGGACTGAAAATAGATTTTTGCTCCTTCCCAAGCAACACGAATCGTCGTTTTTCCTCTTGCCCCAAGCCTGTAGCGCAACAAACCACAAATATTTTTCTGCACAGAGGTTCAGCTTTGTCAGCGTCTCTCTTCACCAGCCTCCCCACAAACCACTGCAGACAGGCTGCAGCCTGCTCTCGAAACACGCTGCCAGGTGACCAGACTGTGGGTTTAAAATTCTTCAGCCAGCAATGGAGAAACTGAACTTTCATCCTTACCCCACAAGGGATGCTCTGTGCTGGGGCTTTTCGGTATGAAGGGAAATTAAGTTCCAGTTGTGGTGGCCAGGTCTTTTTGGTTGCCTGCTTGAATACACCGGAGCACAAATTTAAAGTACCACATACTCATTCTGGTAGAGTATGTCATGGAAATGCTCAGTGCCTGGTGGACTCACAAAGTCTGTGCCAGGAATCACGCTTTTCGGTATCCTGTAAACACCATGGGAGACCAGTCCTCCCCTCCACCTGCCCTCCCTCCCTCCTGGATTTCTGCAAGGATGAATATATTTATGCTTTGAAAGTACGTGGAAGTCCTTGGCTGGAAATTGCTACATAAATGCAAAGTATTGTCTCTTAAAAACAACAACAACAACAAAAACACATGCACACAAAAATAAGAGGGGAAAACCCCAGCCCAGCCCTACCCATATTTAGATGATGCATTAAAAAAACCCACCACCTTATTGCCAGATCCGAGACAGAAGATCGATGCTTCTTATAAACACAAGCACCAATGGAAGGCTCCATTCCAACAAGATGGGAAGTGGGGGAGAGAGGCCAGCAAAAAATCCCATGGAGACTCATGATTGATTGCAGGATTGCCACACTGATTTGATTTCCTTTAAATAGTGATATTACAGCTTTAATCAAGATCGAATCAAATGACAAACAATAAATCACCAAGCAGAGTTCACACCTGCATAAATAAGTAACTTGGGGGTGGGTGGGAGAAACGTTTAAGACACTGGGAAGGTTTTGAAGACGTAACACTCTCGTGATTCTCCTGCAGCCTTCCAGCAGCAAAAGGGAAGACGATGCAATATTTGGCCGTCGGCCGGATAAGTCCCAGCACCCAAAGGGCACTTCAGGCCATCTCAGATCTGCCATGAGCAGCCCCTGAGCACCAGGGAGAGGGAATTTTCTTTCCTTTCACTTTTCCTCATTGGATCTCAAGCAGCAGGATAAGGATGCATTCCGGGGGAGATTTTAGGGGTAAGGAGTTTGTGGGTACGGAGCAGCCATGGAGGCAGGTGGAGGGACCCCTGGGGCGATGGCACCCCATGGGCTGTGTAAAGCCCTCTCAGCACTGAGCCATCATTGACCTCCTCCCTGCATCCCTCCTCTGCTCTGCGGCAACCCTCTCTGCCAAATACCCACCTCGTGCACCCAGTTTGAGATAGGTCTCATTCTCCTGCTGTGATTAGGAAACCAGTGACAAAGGTCGGTTCAGGGATCCCCTCAGGGATTATCTCCAGTAATTCCTCAGCTCACTGAGCATGGAAACTCCTGCGTTTAGGAAGTCATCACCATTCCACATCCATACTGAAGACTCTTTTTCAAGATCTGTTCCCAATAACCTTTTCCAATGGAAATCAAAAAGCACAGGCAGACAATTGCAAATAACATTTAATTTTGGCAGTAACTTTTACTCAAGGATCTCAACAGCTAATTAAAATCGCACCCCACTCGTGCAGCACACGTGTTGGTAAGCCAAATCACAAATGAGCAAGCACAGCTGTGAAAGGAGTGTCAAAAAAGAACCACTTTTTTTTTTTTTAGAAATAGTTTAAAAAATACAAGTCAACAGCAAATTGGTTCCTTCAAGACTCAGTTGAGGACTGAAACCTGGCAGGCAAGGGGCACCCCAAACCTGACAGACTTCTTTTCCTTATAACACACTTATGAAAGTTATTACCCAGTCTGTTTCCCCCCCTGGCTTTTCCTGGTTCTGTTCTCTCACACAACTGACTTGCAGGACCTCAGAAGCCTAACTAGGTATATAATTTTCAAACACCAAAGTCTTCCAAAACCACAGATGATCAGATCAGCCCACACGGCAAGGGGCTGCCAAAGCCAACAACAGAAACCTGAACACAGCCCAAGCCCTGGAGAAGAGCCCGAGCGCCTCAGCCATGACTCAGTCATCATTTCCAGCCGTCACGAGGAGGAACAGTCCCCATTTTTAGTCATCGATCAAAATCAGGGCATCCATCCACCTGCCATCGGCCGTACGGCACAGAACGGCATCTCACGCATCTCCGCCTGCCCTCCTGTCTCACTTGTTGCTGCCCCAAAGCCCACAGTACGGAAACAGGAGTTGCTAAACTCTTCTAAGCAGAGCACTGGGAGTGTTTTAGGTCACATCTGCCTTGATCAGCCCCCAGGAAGCCCCGGAGGTGCAGGTCCCAGCAGACGTACACACGGGAGCAGGGTTCTGCCGGCTGCGTCATTGCCCACAGGCGACACAGGCGCTGTGAGAGCTCTGCTACTTCGCAGCAGCACGAAAGGAGATGTGTTTTGGAGGGGCTAATTGCAGCACACACAAACCTATTTCAGCGTCAAGGACAGGAAAACTGATAATTTTACTGCATTGTCCAAGTGTCCGCACAGGGTGAATGGAGGTATCTGTAACGTGCAAGAGGAAGATTTGCAAGAGTAAAACCAGCTTCTTCGAATCAACAGGAGATCACCCCAAAGTGGCTCTGATTACTACCACTGTAACGTCTTTCTCAGTTCCCAAGTATATCATAAAACCTCCCTGGGCAATGAAGAGAAAGAAAGATCAGATTCACAGCAAAAAGAGAAAATCATAGAGATGGACTGGGTAGTAATTCTCTGTTTCTGGTACCTCGGCTAGCCCAGAGCTGAACAAAAATAAGAAAATCTCCACACGTTTGTAAGTGGCTTCTGAAGACCAAAGCTGTTGATGGAGAACAAATGTTAGCCATCCTTTTTTTTTTTTTTTTTTAATGAGCTTTCATGTTCAAAGCACCCCACAGAAATTAGGGATGGGAGTTTTCAAGTTTGCAGAATTCTCATTAATTCCTATTAATTCCTCAGGCTCCTTTGAAAACTCCTTGTTTCATTCTTCCATCAGTCTGATGGAACAGGGGTCAGCTGAACACATTTCACAGGTAGGGAGCCACAGCAGAGAGGTGAGGTGACACTGACTGTCTTATGACCTTTTATTTGGTATAAATTCATCTTCCTGGGCTTTTTCCATCTCTCCATTTCGTATGTGATGGTATATGCCTATCTCTAAGGCACCCTGGGACTCCTAAGGGGAAGGTTTTCATTTGCATGTAATGTGTGGTGGTGTATGAATAAATAAAAAATAGGAGTAATTAATAATAAATGCCAAGTTTATATTTTCAGCAGCGTCCATTTTCATCCGCAAACTTTTAAACATGATGTGTGCTTAGAAAAAGCATCTTTTGTTTATTACAAAGGAGAAAAAACGTTGTGACCACCTTTTCACTGTGACCATGTCACAGGTCTTGGAAGGCTCGATGGATTTGCCTTGAAGTTTTCCAGCATAATCAAGTCTGAATAAACATCAAACACTGGCATTTCAAACCCGTCGAGGATTGACTCGGGAAGCGATGTGCGTGTGAACCCAGGAGACTAGATCAGAACAGAGCTTTCTAACATCAGCTATAGGCACTTGTTTTTTTTCCCAGCGATGGTCCAGGGTACAAATCCCAGTGGTAAACATATACTGCCAAATGCCAGCTATGAAATACCTGCCCTTATCCATACAGCTCTCCTGAAATAAGCATTGTAATTGCACGAGGGACTTGGCGTCGTGCTCCCCCGCAGTGGGACCGCCGTCAGGCGTCTCCAGCACAGCACCCAGGGGCCACCCCACAACCCCGCATACAAAAAGTGTGTGTGACCCAGCACGCTCCCATCCTATGCTTAGAGACTGAAATGCTTCAGAGCCCTGTACGTGCTCTGGAGAGACAGGAAAACTGTGAAAACTGTAGCCAAACACTCCTGCCACCGTAAAATGTGCAATGAAAAACAACAATATTCCAGTCTGCTTCATTTTCTTAAGGAAGGCACAAACATGTTTACCATCCAGGCTCATTACTAGCAGACCAAAGGAGAGCTACGAAACCCCAGCGCCGCTCTCTTCCCGCAGCCGGAGGGACAACACAGAGACAAGACGCCACATTTTCCAGGGTCACCATGATGCGTGGCATTTTCTCTCCCAAACTCAAAGACGTACATCAGTGCCGAGAAGACCTCAGAGACTTTCTGCGAGGATGCCGGTGTGGGACCATTTTAATCAATCCCCTCTGCAACGTCCCTGGGCTACGGCTGCGGGTAATGGTGTGCAGTGACACACGGGGCTCATTTGTAGGAGGGCAGCAAGGGGCTGCTGTGCAGCTCTGCCGGAGGTGCTAAGGTTGCCTTTGACACAGAGGAGATCCCCCTTCAAAGGGACAGCAAGCCCAGCCCTGATGCTCCATACTCAACTGCACTTCTTTCTTGTGACTCCCCTAATTGCTGCTCCGAAATTCTGACAACATGTCCTAAAAGTTTAGGGCTGCTTGGCATTTTCCAGAGCACAATGAAAATCACAGAGAGGAGGAAGTAAATCTGCTTAAAAATAAACATCTATAATTTTAAACAGCAGCACGGAGTAACCATGTTGAAATGTGATGTATGATTACTGTCACAAGTGGTTTGATTGATTATTGATTGCAATCATCTTCTCGCTTCCACAGTGAAATTGGCTACAAGTCCTTCACGCGGCCCCTGATAAGACGGCGTGCCTCCCACCCCGATGCGGTGGGTGTGTGCCGCACTGGATAACATCCCTGCAGACAGAGATACTGCCCGCTACACCGCACCGCAGACCTTTGCTGGGCATGCAGTGATGCTCAGGTGGGCACAGGAGGGGAAAAATCCCATCCTGGAGCCTGGATTTAGGGCACCAGGGAGCATTCCCAGGGCTCACGCCCCATGGTACCGCAGCGCTGCTGCCCCACGCTCCCGAGATGCTCTTGGAGCACCATCCAGGCTGAAATCCCATGGATGCACAGACCCACCAAGTGTCACCCAGCCCAACCATGGGGATGCCCGATGCACTTGGGGCTGAGGTCTGTGGGAAAGCCAGCACCCACCGTCCTCCCAGGGCTTTCGCCAACTCAGCAAGGATTTAACCAGCACAGAACCACCAGCATGTCCGCCTTCTTCGGGATTTGACACCTCTCCACATCTGGAATACTTATTCAGGGAAAAAAGGGAAATTCTGGTCTTTCCTGCCTTCCTACCGGGTCAGCTGTTTACTTGTTGAAATACCGAGTGATACAGAGTCACTATTTTGTCATGCCGCGATCATGCTCAGAAATAATCACTAATTAATATGGCATAACAAGGAGAAAGATAAAACCTTTTCTCCCTGAAATGTCAAACGACTGCTGAGTGTTCTTCTTTCTTTTTCCTTCTTTTCTGTGTTAAATATTTACAAGGAAAACTTATCCTGTACTAATTGTTGTTGCAAGCCATCAGAAAAATCCAAATCACTGTTTGAGCACCGAATGCAAGACAATTTTAGTGAGTATTAGTCAATAGAGCAGTGCAAACAGGTCCGATACTCCCCTTCTAATACCCCAACACCCATGCTTCAAATATTTTTATTGTATTAATTTAAGGTCTGGGGATTTTTTCCCAATGCTTGGATTAAAGGGATATTTTCAGCAGCATTTTCTTGTTCACTGGAAACAATTTGTCATTCCATTATGTGGCAAATAAATTGTTTTCTTCCATTCTGACTCGAGCCTCAATTAACATAGTTCTTTGACTGAATTCCAACTTTTCAAAACGGAACCCCATTATAAACAAACATCTTTATTTGTCTGTCAGGCTTATCCAACAAGTACAGTTCTGAGGATCTGCTTTAACTGACAGCTGCTGGAGAGCTGCAAAGCAAGCACAAAGCACTGCGTTTTATAGTACCTTCAAACTGTGCGCATAACACCAAGAACATGGTGAATAACACAGCATCCGAGCTCATACTGGTCTCAACGCAAACCTTAACACTGACCAAGAAAAGTAAAACTTCCAATCACTTCTTGCTGGCTGTTCATCGTGCGTCACCTAAGTTTTCAGGTAAGTCCAGGTTCTGTTGAGTGTATCACAGGGAGGAACATTGGCGTTGTCAAAGCCTCCGATGCTCAGAGAGATGAAGGTGAGTACAATGTGCTGCATTTATTTCAGATGTGACCATAGAATCTTTCAGGTTGGAAAAGACCTTTAAGACCACCGAGTCCAACCGTTACCCCAGCACTGCCCAGCCCAGCACTAACCCATGTCCCTGAGCACCTCGTCCACACGGCTCTGAAACCCCTCCTGGGATGGTGACTCCCCCCTCCCTACACCTGACAGCCCTTTCTGGGAAGACATTTCCCCAAAATCCAACCTAAACCTGCCCTGGCACAACTTGAGGCCATTTCCCCTTGTCCCATTTCTTGTCCCTTGGGAGAAGAGACCGACACCCACCACCCTAAAACCTCCTTTCCGACCACGAAGGAGACAACAGGCATGCGTGGTTAAACAGTGTGCATTCAGGAGGGCTGCACAATTTCATGTGTTGGTAAGGAAAGGTGGCGTCAGTAAGGGCCAGTCGCTTTTTTACATATGGATTTATAAATACATATGTGTATCCACAGAGATGCACATGCACATATATATAACATACACACTACATACGCAGTAAAGAGCTTAATTTCTTTCTCAAAATCAACATAATTTCTCAAGTCTTTTCCCTGTTACTGCCCAAGCGTGTACAGGGGGTGCAGTCTCAGTGCCCCTTCAGCCATGTGTTCGGTGCACAGTAGTACATTTAATTAGTTACACATGTAGGAATTAATACACCCATTCAACAACTACTGAACTCCAGGGTTTTCCTACCACATTTATTTTCATTCACACTGCTAACAAACGCTGCGATAAACAATGGAATAATACCCCATCGATTAAGTATAATTAAGCTTAATAATTGCTTAAACTTGTCATCCATAAATCATGACCAGTAAACCATTATGAACCAATTAATCATTAGTGGCATCATTAAGTATGTTTATTTATAGAATATTTATAGAAAACCTAATCATGTGGTAGAAAAGATTAATAAGTACAAGCTGGCAAAGGGAGGGATGGGGGAGAGGTGTTGTACAAGAGCAGGGAAGCCTTGAACGACACACCACGTCAAACAAATAACCGTAACACCTCTACTGCAACCATTAGACATTTAATCTGTGAGACAGAAACAGGTGTGAGAATCCAATCAAGGTGTCGATTTAAAATTGCAGTTACTAAAGACTTTGCAACAAACAAATAAAACCCTTAAATTTAAGTCTGAGACCAGGATGTGTTCATTTGTACTGTGGCAAGTGCCTATAAACCCAAGAGAAATGGTCCAGTAATTCACTGTGCTAAAGACTGCAACAGCAGTAAACAAAAGGACAGTGCTTTTGCCCCAAAAGCACAAGGTCACAGTTTAAAGTCAATAATTGACATTTCCAAAGAAACGAGGGAAATTAGGCTCTAAAATATCACTGAAAGAAGAGGGAACAGGAAGAGGTGCTTGAGCTGCTCTTTGGTTCCTCGGAAAATCCTAGTGTGGATTTTTCCATCCATGCCAGCTTATGTTTTACCATTTTGGGGTTTTTTTTTTGATAAGGTCAAGATTTCTTCCTCTAGCTTCCTCTAAACTTGTTCCTGCCTATGGGCATTTATTTGATTGTCCTAAGGGGTTTAGAGCATCAAAGTCTTAAGTGGAGACAGATTAGGGAGCCACAGAAATATATGAATGTTAATGTCATTGACTTTTTTTTAATAGACTTTTGAGTTTAAAAAATTAAACTCCTGCTTGGGAACTGGGCTCTATGAACAGAACAATCCATCCATTGATCCAGCGGTTCACGAGGCTACTCATCATCAAATTAAAACAGCTAAGGAGAGGATTGCAATAATGCATACCTGATACTGGCGTTTATTTCAGTGCACCTCTGGCCCCCTGTCTGAATATTTCTTACCATATTTACTACATGCCATGTTTCGCACTTCATGCCATCTGTGGCATTTCACTACAGCAGCATCCCCATATTTGATTACCTAGAAATTTCTCCATCCTGTCTACTATACGCAGTTTAAAATAACTATGTTCAGCTTTGAACCCTGGACCTAGCATGTCTCCGGCCAGTGCAACTTCACCATGAGAAAAAATTTAAAAAGCAGACTTAAAAAAAAAACAACAAATCCAAGTTTTCTAGCTCTTTTCCCATTAGTAGGACACAAATGCTTGCTTTTAATTTCTGCTCTCCACCACCCTGTATACAAGAGCCTATTTTTCAAGAAGACCAACATTTCCAATCCTCTTGACCCATCAGCTGAGTCCATGTTTCACCATTAGCTTACAGCACACTGAATCTGTCGTCTTGAGAAGAAGCAATTCTGTGTACTCTTCCTAAAATTGCAGAAAACTGCAACTAGCCTTGTGGCAAAGGGCAGAAAAACACAGTAGAGGTCAAGACAGAAGCGATGCTGCATCCAGCAGTGCAGCATCCAACGCTGCCACGAAGCACCAAACCCCTCCGTATGTTGACAGACACATTACTTTCCTTAGCTACACAAACTACCAACGTTACGAAGTTAAATAGGTCAAAACTGTCAGTGGATACCTGATTTATAAATCTGGCATCTGACGCCTGTTAAAGCCAGCGTAGAAGGCTGGTCTACACCACAAACCCATCAGCATGTCCATGACCCTGTTCATCACTCACTACTTTGGCCCAAAAACCCAACAGCAGTCAAAGAAAAGATGCCTTATCTCTTCCTGAATGGTAGTCCGAATTTCCTTGATATTATCAATAAATAAACTTTAGAAATATAAATGTTAGTTACTGATCCAATGCCAGAAAGCTGTCAGCATCGTATAAATTAGCATGAACATATGTTAATGCATAATTCACCATTTGCAACAGGGCTTTGTTGAAAAATTGATGAAAATTCATGAAAGAACCCTTCTAGATTAAGCTGCACAATAAACATGTAGCCAGCGGCATTCATAATGTAAAGGTAATAGTTTAGATTTACCCTCTGAACATTTTGTATATTCGGAGGCTGTGCATTAAAATTTTAACCACCGTCAAACCCAAACATTGAATTACAACACAGCAGTATGTGTGTATAAGTAAGTGGGAGTTTGCGTGTGCGCTGCAGGTATACATTTACACCACTTTGCTAAATACTGCTGCTTTTTACAAATGTTTTTTTTATCTTTGCTGTACAATAATGTTTTTCAGAAATATACTGGTTTTGTAGAAGAGTAGAAAATTTTCAGAATTTCTCTGGGAGTGGTATGTAAACGGAAGTGTTAGAAGATGTTCTAGCCCTGTTTACTGAGTGTTGATAACTGTTGTACATTTTTAAGAGAGAAAAGTAGCTTGCCGCTGCAGACCATGCAAAAACACATCCTGAGTTCCAATAATGCCAGAAGGAATGGTATCTCATGTCCTGGCAACGTTTGAAACCCTGAATACAATATCAGAGACTCCCTGGGAATCTTTATTCCCTTTGAAATAAATTCAGTGCTTGCACTGCAAGTTTTGGGTTGATTTGAAATGAGCTACTTCATGAAATTAATAAAAGAGGATTTGGATCTTTTCCCAAAAAGTTATATAATATTTCTACTCCGAACAGCTTGTTCATCTTGAAAACCTGCTATTTCCATTGGCAGAGTAATGTCCACTTAACTAATTCCTCTTGCAGATTCAATGACAGGGCACATATTTTCCCACATTCAAGCAACTCCTTGCAAAACTAAGCACCCAAAATAACTCCCTTTAGTCACAGGTGGTTTTGAAGTCTGTTTACAATGTCTTTGCAGAAAGTTGTAAATGGAACTCATATTTTCTTTAAAAATATTTAAAAATACATGTTTCTGCCAATGCATAGAGTTAAAAATGTATGATTATTCATATTAAAGGCATAGCTGTGCTCCCCAGACATCACGTCTACCTGGAAGAGCTTCAGATCTAAGAGAACAATATGGGATCGGAGGGGAAGGCAGTCACTCCAACCACAGCCATCATCTCTAAAGGTGTAGTGAATTTATAAAAGCATAGTTGTCCTATATAAAATTATTTTCTGGTCTAAAAGCACGTTAGAAAGGGGAAAAAACACATTCTTAGAGTGATTTAAAAAATGAGGTGGCACTTTCTTGAATTTTCCCACTACTAATTGCAATCTTCAGTGGGAAACTCTGCAGAAAACACATCCCATGTCTCGATTTTATGCTGAAATTCAGTTGCAATGCTTGCAAGTCAGTGTATTACAACTGTTAAACAGTGCCCACACCTTCCCATCCTTGATGCTGTTATCTTTGATAGGTTGAAGCTGCATGATACCAGAGGTGATGGCATTACCACTGAGACCCATTTAGAGAGAAAAAAACACGTATTTTCTTTCTCTGCCTGTCTCTCTGGTGGCTTCTGTCCATCACGGTTCACTAGAAGTTCTTCATCCCCAAATCATGCCTCCCCCAGCTGCCAGGCAGCCCCCAGCCGGCATGGCAATTAGCCAGATGTCAGCAGTCCTATTATCTCCATTCCTCACTTCTACATTATTTAGGCACTGCACGATAAGAGAGAATTACAGCAGAGGATCCCACCAGGACTCCACTTTAGAAACCTGCATGGAGCCTGAAGGAGGGCCAGAAGAGAGGCCAAAATGATGCAAAAGTAGCTAAACACTGTCTCCTTTCCTGTTGGCACCCAAGTGCTTCTTCTTTAACTTCTCCTTGGGAGAGGAGAGCGGGTTGGGGAGATTATAAAAGCATAGCACGGAGTTATTTTTCCTTGTCACACTCCTCTGCAGCTCTGCATACAGCTCTCCGCTTTTTTCCTGCAATCCTGGTATAGGAGATTAACATCTGATAATGGGAGGGCGACAGGCTGCACACAGGCACGGAATCATACATCGAATGGAAAATGCACGAAGCAATTTTGGGTTTTTTTTTTTGCATTAAAAAAAAATACCATGCATAGATTTTGAGTTTAAAACCCAAAGGGTTTTGATTTTCCACTTCTGTTAGTTTTATAAAGATGTTATAAAAATTATGCCTTATCTGGGGAGGGAGCAAAATTCCATACTAAAGACAAAGGAAAACCTTCAGGTTTTGCCTACAAAATGTGCCCGGTGAAAGTTTTCTTTTGCATATTAAAAAAAAAGCATTTAAGCACAGGGGCATGGTAGTTAGTATTTCTGGGTCATCATTTGGGTCATCAATTAATCAATACTTCAGATGTCCAGACAGGCAATTAATCAGTGGCTTGAGCAAAAGATAGACTGTAGATGGAAAGTAAATATGACAGCGGCACTCTGTAAATACTTAGACTATGATTAATACCTGAAAAGCGACTCGCTGTAAGTGCCTTTCTTCTCATTTTCCCTCATACGGAGTCTTTTACAGAGACAAAGAGTCTCCTTTCTTGCCACTGACATCTTACACGCCACCAACAGCTTAAAATAAAGATGCCTCATTTCCCCTCTTGCCTCATTCCATCCTGCGCTTCCCGCTGGAGGACCCAAAGTGCTTTATCAACATTAATGAACTGAACCTCAGGACAGCCCTGTGAGGAAAGCAGCTTTTATTATTATTAATCCTCTTGGGAAGATAGGGAAACCGAGGAAAAGAGAAATTAAGTGGTTCGTTCCCAGGCACACGCTGTGATCCCGCCGCGACGGAGGGAGCAGTTGAGCAGAGCTATGTCCCAGTGCTGTGGGGGGAACAGGGACACGGGCAGGGAGCTCCTGGGACCATAGGGTGCATTTCCAGGTCTTCCGTTTAAGCGGAGTCCGAGGCAGCCCAAGCACCTCAGAGAAGCATAAAAACAGCTACTGACAGGACCTAAACCTCTTTGTGCTCCGCTGGAAGCCTCCTGTCAGGTGTCCTCAGCTCTGGCACGATGGCTCTTTTAGGAAATTTTAAGATTTCCATGAGACACTGGCCTTTCACAGAGCCCGATTATCCTCTTAGAGCTCCCAAATCCAGGTTGGGCAGAGCAACGTCTTTGCTGAGACCCCCCGCCTCGGTAACTGCTGCTCACCAGCAGAATGCGGCGTGAAGTCTTCCATGGCAGGGCACAATGGGGGCTCCCAGAAGAGAAATACAGAATCACATCTAATACAGAGTCATAGAACGGTTTGGGTTGGAAGGGACCTTATGGCCATTGCATGGAACAGGAGGTGGGGATGAAGTTGAAGGTAAAGAAGATCTTGCTGCAGCTGGGAATCAGTCCTGGAGCGATAAGCTGCGTTTAAGGGAGGGTGTTTATCCTGTCTGGGCTCCCAGCCCAGCTAGGACTTGGGCTGGGGCTAACATCTCTGCGGAGCTCAGCAGTGAGCCCCATCAGACGGGGGGGTTCAGCCCCTTGCACCGCAGCCCCAGCCCAGCTCTGTCCCCAGCAGGGACCCCCAAGGGTGACAAGCCATTGCCCCATCACACTTTGGAATGCCTGCTCAGCCCAGCAAACCTTCACCCCTGTGACTGCGGGTGGGAGCTCTGCAGGTCTGTGCAAGGATGCCTTTTTCTTCTTGCCCTTATTCCCATGTTATAATACCCAATTTGTAGCCTCTCTTGTAGCTCATAATCCCAAAACAATGCCTATTGATAGCATAAGAAAGCAAACACCAGGAAAATAAATGCAGCGTCTCCTGTGCTGGCTTGCTGTATTGTGTCCCTACCTTCACCTGCCATTTACTGTATTAATTGTTCCAGCCACGCGTCCTCCATTCCAGCCTGCTGCCCGCTCTCCTGACAGCCCCGTATGTGCAAACACTCCGCTAACATGCTTCGCTGTGTTTGGAAAATTCAAAAAAGTGACAGGGAAATAACATCCCATTTCCTGTCTCCTAGCTTACCAGATTTTGACACATTTGATGCGAGTAATTAGTTAAACCTGATTGGTTTGCATTAAAAAGGAAGACAGCTG
>NW_010233355.1:30259-33453 GCF_000690775.1 Eurypyga helias
CAAGTCAGTTGTTCCTCAACGTACCTGGGCTGTGGGTATCTTTCATTTTTACTTGCTACGACAAGCAGGCAGCACGGTGCAGGAGCTGGAAAGGGACAGACACGGCAACCGAGACAGCCCCCAGCTCGTTATAATCTCAGTCACGGGCAAACGCTAAAGTCTTGACAAAATTTCTACGTCTCTCGACCACATCACCTTACGTTATGCTGATGGAGAATCCTGCGATCGTGGAGTTTCAGACCGCTGAAGAAAAGCAAACCGACCCTCTAGTCCAGGGCATTTAACCCTTAGATTTATCATTTTCAGTTAAACAAAGAGGTGTCGGATACATACTGTGTAGGTGTACCCATTCACGACAGCCCTTAAAAACTCCAGTGACACTCACAGCGTGTGACAACCCAAAACCATCCTGCCGACCACGTTCGCCCACCAGCAAATCCGTGTCCCGTGCTGCGGAGCCAGCTGTCCGCAGAAAGCTGAAATAATGGGCCATTTTACAAAACGCCCTGAGGATCCCTGAACTTTTGCTTGGCGGGACGGGTCTCGCTCAGACCCACAGAGGCACCGCAAGGAGCCACGGCTGACCTTCCCCTGCCAGCAGCCAGCCCCGGGGGGGGCACGTTTTTAATGCTCCCAGATGGAAAAGCTCTCCCGCTATCTGAAATCCAGCTGCCAGTGCAGCTCCACAGTACATCTGGCTACCTACCCTCAATCAATACGAACCATTATGAGACTGGACTTTAAATGCAATTATCTAAAATATCAATGATTCACATACAACAACTGTCACTTCAGATTACCTGTGCGTTTTATCGTCCGTGATTGTTCCTGAATATTTCATTGAAATGCAGGGGGTGCGGTGGGGACAAGAAGTTACAGCGATGGCGAGAGAGCGAGCAAGAAGAGATGACAAATTAGCACAGCCATTAATTGTGGCAGCATCAACAAGCTGCACCAAAGGTTTCTTCCTGATGACACATTTTTAAAGCGTAAAGATCACTGTGGTCTAATTTGCCGATTCCCTCATGAAAATACTTACTGAAAAGCATCTATCACGGAGACAAACACAATTAATCCCGGCCTGTGCAGCCACTCAAGTGGCTGACAAATTGTTGTTAAACAGAGATTGCCCTGCACGCTGGAGGTGGGGTGGGGAGGAACACGGGCACGGGGGCAGAAAGCACCTGGGGGGCAACAGGGAGAAGCAGCCGACCCGAAGCATCCCTGACTGACGCTTGCCTCTCCTGTCCTTAAGAATCTCCAAAGAAAACTTTTCCATAATTATTTCGCTACTGGAAAAGCTTCTTCCTAGGATCCAGTTTAAACCTTTGCTGGTTATAAAGCTGGCCTTTAACAGCAATGTGCTCCATAGATATGGAACATAACTTACCCTTTCTACTTTTTTCTTCATTGCACGATCTTCTCATGCTTCACCCTTCTCTTTCCAGCTCAACCACCCTAGAGTTTAAACCTTCCCTCCAAGGTCTGCGTTTCCCAAACCTCCCAACCACCCAGACTGCTGCAGATTGTCTGCAGAGTTCCACAGCGGGGTGTCCGATCCCAATCCCCGTTTTCCAGCTGTGGCCTCTCCAGTGCCAAATGGAGAGGAGTAACTCTCTGCATGTGCTGCTACACATGACACTTCACTTAACGCAGCAGTATTTCCCATTTCCACGACAGCGTCACGCTCTTGGTTATGGGATCCACCATCTCTCCCAGACCCTCTCTTGGTGACAGTGCGGTCAAGCCCAAACCACTGTCATGCTCTTGGGGGTCTCTTGCCTACATCTTCTTCTTCCCTTCATTTCACCTCATCTTCACTTGGTCTCCTTTCTCCCAGCTCTCATGCCGTCATCAAGTCCGGCTCCTTCCTTCCCAGGTCCATCCCAGGCCAGTGACACCTGCGGATTTGCTGGGGGTACTTTGCGTTTGACACTCCTACTCACTTAGAAAATAAGAGTTGGGTTTTATTCCCAGCTTCATCGCTGACAAAGCCTTTGGGCAAATTGCTTACGCTGTTTCCCTGCGCGGTGGGGGGACAGAAAAGTTCCGGAATGTGCAAACACTGAGCCTGCGCGGTGCCATGCAACCTTGTGAGCTCCTGAGCTGGGAGGAACCCGGCGGAGAACCCAGAGTCCTCTCCTTGCAGCTTCTCACATCTGCCCCCTCAATTCTATGGGCTTAAACTCCACCGAATGGGCCACACCAACTCACTTATTCTGACATAAATGACAAGACTTGGTATACTTTTTATCTTGGCATAAATCTTTAAAGCATTAGACAGCACAGTAAGACTAGCTATGTATACTCCTTATTCTACACGGTATTTCTGTCAAGGCTCTATTTAGGGCAATTCTTTCATTAATATGATTATTATTCCACCAGAAAGTTCTTATTTGTCATAAGAATGAAGTTTCCTAAGATCAGCTGAAAACCTAATGAGCACACACTGTGACATTAATTGGGACGCGATTACCTGTTTTGTTATAAACACTGCTAATATAATAATACACCTCCAAATCTTTCACTTACGGAGAACATTATTCACATTAATCATTTAATAATTATTGCACAGACGTTAGGATCTTCTCACAGGATCTAATCTCAGAAGCCTTTATTCAGCGTGTACTTGTTCAGTGGAGAATTTTCAGTGCAATAGGTGAAAATGCCTTTAGTGAACTCAAACCACACCACGGGAAGGGATCGGTATAGGTGTCATATGGAAAAGAAACAGAAAATTGAGCGACATTAAGCTGAAGCACTGTAAACTGCACACTGTGTTTTCAAAATCAATCATATTTATCCAACCTCAATTCCATAAAATAAAAGGAGACAACTTATTAGTATGGCAAAACTATGTCTATTGGCTTCAGTGCTCATCCCTCGGGAATTCTATGTTGCAAGACCAGAAAAAATCAGACAAGGCATTGCAAGCACATGAATATATATGCAACTTTTGCACAAACTCCAAGCTGTAGATGTGCACATGGTCACTAGAGTGGGGACACCTATGCCTCAGCCCAGCCTACCTGTCAGCAAAATTGGCAGGTTTTTGTAAACGGCCTCTTTAACTGACTGGCATGCATTAGGAGGTATGACAGCTGTTTCACAGCTTCTCTCTTTTTGTTGTTTTTTTTTTTTTTTTCCTTTTTCAAAACAAGGAACAGTTGGACATCATTGCTGGTGCTCAGGAC
>NW_010233355.1:33479-41332 GCF_000690775.1 Eurypyga helias
CGCTCTTCAGTAAAACAATAGCTCTCAGGTCCATCCCACCCCCCATCCCCCCTTACATCTCACTATAACATAGAAATCCTATTGTACAGCATAGGACGCTCCAACATTCTAGGAACAAGGAACAAAATGGGACTTAGAGCATCCCAATTCAGAGGACAGTGCCCAACGTGCTGGGGAGCAAGGGAGCAGCATCTCCCAGAGTCATCCCAAAGGCCCTGAGGAATTCTGCTGCGGTAGGGATGCACAACACCTCAAGGAAAAGCACACCTCAAGGCTCCTTGCAATGTCACCTTTCCCAGTAACGGTGAGACGAGTCCTCATTCCCATCGGTGGCCATCCTCCGCCTTGGCCACAGCACGATGTTGCCCAGGGCCCAACAGTGCTGAGGCACCGAGGGTCGGGGACAGCTTGGGTCAACAACCACCACAGGGTAAAACCAGCAATTATTGTGCTGACAAAGAAGGAACAAGGAAAGACTCCTACAGCAGAATAGCCCATAATTGCCTACAATTACCTACATGTGCACATACGGTACGTTTACGCCTGATGCAGCTCACTCACAAGCAGCCCCGGTGCTCATCCAAGTTAGTGAATCTCTTTCCCCCAGGTCAATGAGCAAAACAGAAATGACTAACATAGGACTGCAAAAACCTAATGTCGTATCTTGAGTGCATAATGTAGCTTCACTAATGGAATAAGGCTGGAGAGGAACAGCTCTGTGCTTTCTGCAACGTGTCAAACATATTTGCTCAGCAACATCTCATTACAGATTTTGGACCTTTTTGTGCTCGAGCTGTGCCGTGGGGCTCCCGAGCAGGAGGGGACGGGGTGGCTCGTTGGAGGGCGAGCTCTGGGGCCGCGCTGCAGCTCTTCCAGCAATCCACGTGCGCCCAAAATACCCAGATGCCTCCTGCAGCCAACTTTCACAGATCAACCTGAGGTTTATGTAACCCAATTAATCCCATACTTGGAAACCTCTGCCCAGCTTCTACAGCAAACAAATTCCCTCTGAGCTATTTCTAACAAAGCAACGATCGTCCTGGGGTACCTTTTCCCAATCACTGCTGCTACGTACATTCTACGCCACCCAGCTATTTTTTCTCTCTCTACAGCTGAAAGAAGCAGAAATGTTTGACAGATTTACCGCTGGCACGCTGAGAAATTCGCTAGTCTATCTGTAACGGCAGGCATCAGAGGAAACCAGGGAGATGCTGGCAAAGTGTCAGAGAGGGATATCATGAGGATGTGCAAGTGGAAACAGCATTCAAATCCAGATAGATTGATGCAGTCACTGTTGCATAGAGAACAGACTGGGATCTTGCAACTCTAATTTAATTTAGTATCCTTCAAAAAGTAGAAGTTGCCAGCTTGTCAGCCAAGCAAGTGTTTGACGGCGGTACCTAGCTCTAAAGGAGTACATAGTCTGGGACCTACATGAATCAGCCCTGGAGAAATTCAGCTGCAAAGAGCAGATAAAGGTGGACGAATTCCTGTCTGTCTCAGGCACTTTCATACCTGGATTGTCTCTATCTGCTGGATACTGATTCCAGGAGCCGGGAATCCTCTCTCCTTGCTTAGAAATGATAATGTGGGAAAGGATTTACATAAATGACAGATTCTCAATAATAAAGAGCTGCACTCCCACATAAAGGCACCGCACGACAGGCACGTTACCTGTCGGCATCAGAAGGAAATTTGAATTAAGCACGAAGCTCACCAAAGCCTGATAACCAACAAAGAGCGGACCACAAAAATGAATATTCTTCTACCCGTTTCGAGGGAAATGACAATAACGCAATTATTCACTTAATTATCTGACACCTCGTGACAAAATGAATCCTCGGTGTGAAACTGTGAAGGCCAAAGGTCTTACTGCAGGCATGAACTCGGCTGCTGGAGACGCCTCAGAAGTCTGCATTAAAGCGGGGAGGATGAAACAGCAAGGATGTAGGCATCCGTGAGGAAGATGGAGAAAGAAAGATATTTTCAGGTGCTCAGAAATCTCCCCAAGGCCTGGTTAATAGGAACACAGAAATCAGGGTATGTAGGAATTTATGCCTCCGGGGCCCCAACACACCTCCCCAGAAGTATATGATGTACAGAGCCGTGCTGTGCATGTAAAACTTCAGGCAGCATCACGTCAGTGCAGCCAGGCAGCAGTACAGCCCCTGCAAGAGTGCTGCAAAAATATCACACCGTTACACGCAGCAGGCAGTACTTTCCATCCTCCTCTCTGCATAATGAGCTGGGATTAAACAATCTTCTTTATCTGTGAATAAATTACCTCTGGGCTGAGCTTCCCAAATAGTTTTCGTCTGTCACAAAAGTTTGAATGAGACTAATTCGAGGATGACCTTGGCCCCATCATCCTTTCCAGCTGCTTCAACACTCTGGCAGCTGCCCAGGACATCAGATACCTCCATCTGAGCTCTCCAGGGTCTCTTCGTACCACCCACAGATGCACCTCACCGGTCACAAGGATGGGCGCATCTTTTGTCTTTCCTATGGACACCATTAGCTTTACGTAAGATACAGTGGATTTTGTGAGAGGAAAGGACCGTGAGGTCTAACAGAGAGGCAGGAGGAAGGGTTGTCACCAACCCATGCTCCACTGAGAGCTCAAGGGGTTTAAACAAAAAGGACCCACCATCTTCGCACAGAAGAATGAAGTTCCACCTTGAAAATACACCTTAATATGATAACCCATTTATATTGTGATTATATTCTGCTTTGTTTCCATTTAGTAGCTACCACTGGACCAACATCCTATGCTAGGGAAACAGCGTGTAAATGATGGGCTTTAAATGGAGCCACGAATGCTTCTCATTTGGTTTTCAAGGGTAATAATGCGCTCCCAGAAAAGCTTTGAGCATTTCACAGTATCTTCAGTGCTGACCACAGTTCTGAGAGGGGGATCTGGAAAGAAGAGGTTAAATCGCTTGCCCACAGCCATGCTGCACATCAGTTTCAGAGTCAACGAAGTGGGATGAGACCCAGATCCAGCACTACCCTCCTTCTCTAGTGCCTGGGCTCTCACGGTGCACTGGAGAAACTGCAAAACAAGGGCCTGCTAATCCTCTGGAGGAGCCTTAAGGTTCACTCAAACCGCTGCTGGCAATTTAATGGTATCGAACACAAATCAGACATGTTCTTACAGAAATAGCTCACTCTCCCTTCCTCCACCCCATCTGAAAGGCAACACTCCGTCACGACAATTCAGGTCAAAAACACAGTCTTCATAATCTAGAGTAAATGGAGTAATTTCTCATAGAATCACAGAATGGTTTGGGTTAGAAGAGACCTTAAAGCCCATCCAGCCCCACCCCCACCCCTCTTCCAGGGATGGGGCATCCAGAGCTTCTCTGAGCAACCTGTCCCAGTGCCTCCCCAACCTCTCCGAGAAGAACTTCTTCCTGATGTCCCATCTTAACCTCTCTCTTTCAATTTAAACCCGTCACCCTTTGTCCTGTCATTCCCTGCCCTTGTAAAAAGTCCCCGGCAGCTTTCCTGTAGCTCCCCAAGGCACTGGAAGGGGCTATACGGTCTCCCTGGAGACTTCCCTTCTCCAGGCTGAACACATAAAAGCTGGGAAGGATTTCTGGTAGTCCAGAAACAATCATCTTCAGGTCTGACAGCAGCCAGAGACACAGGCGGCTTGCTGCAGCACCCAGTGTGTGGAGCAGGCGGCAGGAAGCGCCCCTCCAAACTGGAGAGATGAGCTGGGATTCACTGCAACTGAGGGACATCCTAAACCTTGCTGTGGGAGATGCAATGACTGCACATGGAAGGGGATCAATCCAGAAGCAGAGGGAAAGCAGGTCCATCTAGGACAGGGGAAGAAATCCTCTCCAGGACCAGGAGATGCCCCGCTCCTGCCCACCAGGGGATGCCTACTTTCTGCTGTTTCTCACCCAAAATTAGTGGCACCTTGCACTGAGAGCCCGCTTGGAGATGTGTCTCCAAGTCTCACACTGTCTGGCCCACAAAATACTGTCCCAAACTTCCAAGATCCCTTCTTTCACACGCTGCTCAATGAGATTCTTCCAAATTGGTTTCCAATGCAGTTTTGGTTCTTTCTGACAGTCTTAGATTCCCTTGCATGACACTCAAAAGAAGAGACCTCAGAAAGTGCTGGTCGGTGCATCCCCATCGTTCAGTTGTCGTTTGCTCAGGCATAAAGCTGTAGCAATTCCATCTGGGAGCGCAATTACATTCTGTCCCTGAGCTCATACACAACTCCACGAGTCTGAAGGTCTTTTAGTTTCACAGAAGGAAGAATATTTTTTTTTCCACTGGCAAAAATCCATTACTGTATCATGCATGACATCTGTAAAACCACTGCCTTTTATTTTACTTTATATTAAGCCTTAAGGACCAGCGCCTCCTTCACAAAATGATAAATCCTATAAATTAAATAGGAAGAAGCAAATTTCTATGTAACAAATCACATCCTAATTTGTTAATCCATTACCACCTAGTCAGAGATTCTCCATTCCGAGCCTTCATCTGTAATTCATGAATATTTCACATGCACCCATGCATTACCGGAGGAACGCTGCGCAGCATTGTTTGCAGACGTTTTACAGGCATCGACTGTGCACGTAGGGTGGAGAAAATAAAAGGTGTGTTGTCATTCTGCTGAGTCGGTGAAAGGAAACCAGAACACTTGCTCTCTGTCACCTGCAATGATACTCCTCAGCACGGAGAGACAGGAAAACTAATGACAATTATGTTAGCATTATACCGCCACTATGTACGGGGCACACATTACAGGTGGAAAACCTCCTGCCGAAGCGTAGCGGGAACCGCTGGCCAAGTGAGCAGGTGTTTGGAGGGATCTCCCATCAACAAAACCATTCCTTTGTCAAAGAACTAGCGTTCCCTGTAATACATTCCCCGGTTCTTTGCTTAGCCCACTTTTCAGTATCACAGGTGAGGAGGACACATGCCACCTTCCCAGGTGAGCTACCAGCCCGCGGCGTCACTGTGATGCTTTCCTCTTTTAGTGAAAAATACAATATAGGAATTTAATATCGACTGTGCAGGTCTGGTAAAACCCGACCCATGCAGCAGTCTGCCTCCAACAGCTGATGGTGCTTGACAGCGCAGAAAAGGGGAAAGAAACCCGATGGCAAGCGAATTACAGCGTAACCTGCTGATGAGAGTCCCAGGGAGAGTGGCAGAGCGTTCACGTACACCCCTACCCCCGCAGCGCGGATCACCGTACGGATCCCCAAACGCCGGTGCAAGTTACATCCTCAGCAACCGGCACTGGGCTCAACTGCCCCTCACCGCCAAATCCCGGGCTCCTCTTGGAAGCTCCATGCATCTTTTGGCTTGCTGCGCCCTCCGAGATTGTCTCACTGCTCTTTTTGCTGTGGGAAACCAGTGTGAGCAGCCCTGTACTCGGGAATGACCCTGCAATCCCGAGCCAGATTGCAACGGGGCAACTGAGAAAACACCACGCAGACGCTGAACAGATTTTGTATTCCCAGGCAGTTGCCACCAAAGACAAGTTAGGACAGGGATGCAAGTGCTATTGCCGAAAATAGTTCAGGAACCAGGCAGACCAAACAACACATCTCAGAGTCCAACCTGCTATTTTTGTTCGTTTGCTTGCAGGAGTGGCTTATTCTGGCTGCAGCCATACCCCAGATCCCGGACACATGCCTTGCCTCCCCAGCATCTTTGTACACCACTCCTGAGCACCCCCACCCCACCAGTTCTTGTCTCTCCTGACATGAAGCGTGAATTCTTGCACCTGGAATAGCATCCGCCTGAAGTGTACTGCTTCTGTTTATTTATTTATTTTTTAAAACTGTTTAAAATGGTTGGCTTTGATCAGGATTTCAAAAATACGCCGAGCACCTGACAACACCTATTATCGCTGCTGAGGCTAGTCCTTATTCGTGTTGAAGTTTGTGGGTCCTTTATTATTGCCTTCAGAGGCAGCAGAGAGCATAATTATGTCCACGCCAGTCCTCGGCATCAGCTTCTGTCCTCCGGCTCCTCTCTTCTACTCCCTCTCTGAGATATCTAAATGTCCAAACAATTGCCGACCAGGTTTGGAGAGGAGACGTTTTCATCATGAAGCTGACGTGCACGACCTTAAGGAAAGTCTTTAAACTGAACCAATTGTAAGTAAATATTGGAATTTAAACTGATGAGAAACAGATTGGGTGTTGCCTGTCAGAGCCCCAAGGGCCACATAATAAATGGCTAGGTAACAACAGCTCCGGCTCATTGAAATGCAGATGTTACTCACTGAAATTTCATATGCACGGCTTACTCTCCACTGCCTCCTTAACAGATGTCAATGAATCAGATATACATGTTCAGTGAAATGAAGTGCAAATACCACTGCAAAATCTGGAGGGAGGTGGGGAGGGAGGCTCAGCCCTGCATGCCCCTCCACGCCTGCGGGCTCTGGCTGCCTGCCGATGTGCCCCAGCCCCGCAGCCCCCTCCTGCGCTGCCCCGGTGGGAGATGCTCCTATGCACGGTCCACGCAGACCCACCCGAAAGCTCATCTGGTTTGAAGTTCCACATCAACACATCAAGAGGCTCTCTGAAATCAGACTGCCACGCTGTTGAGACAGCCTATGCATCCCTGAGACTCGATGCCCCCAGGATTATTTCTGCCACGCAATCTTAAAACCATAGAATATCAGGATACACTTTTTCAGCAAGGGACATCGAAGTTGAATTATTCAGTGTTGTGACTAAAAATCAGTGCAGGGCTCCAGGCAAGCCTGTGTGCCACCAGCAAGGAGATGCTGAGCATGGGAGAGTATTCTCTGATCCAAGTCGAGTCTGAACCAGGTACAAACCAGCCAATTTCCTTCTTTCCCTGTCCCTCCATTCACTCTGGTTTATCACGGCTTGCTGGTACATATCCCAGGATTACAGCTGATCATGCATTATGCACCAGGTTTCTTCTGGTCCAACGCGGTACCTCTTCACTGAGGACAATGGATGGGCATTCATTCACACCAGCAGAAAACACGGCAGTATACTCTCATTTCCGTTATATGATTTGACTCCATTATATGATTTTGATGTTTAAGCATCGAGAAGTTCTTTTCTGAAGCTTCTATGAAATGTCTTACCTTTATACAGCTCTTAAAAGGAATATCTTCTACTTAAATATCACCTATATGTTGCTCTAACATTGTTTAACTTAATTGAACAAATAACACGCAGTTTTGCCATAAGTGAAAGCAAATAGAGGGGAAGACACCTGCCTCTGTGCTTGCTTTTCCGCATCTGAGCAGTATTTCTGCATACTCCGTTGCATGGTTCTCCCAAGCATCACTCAGTAACTTTCTCTCCTGTGCTACTCACAGCACCAAGGGATTCAAATCCCTTCAAGAGTAAGAAAACAGAAGTGTAGGAGTTTTTAGTGAAAGCCAAAGGATACTAAATACTTCACAAACTGTAAATGCTGATGGAGATTTAATTTCAAATGTGAATTTGACTATGTCCTCCAGCACACCCACAGGCCAGCAGGATCAAAGGAGATGCTACCGGCGCCGGTTTCTGCCTGCAACATGCGCTGTGCGATGGACGATGAGTCCCACCGGCCCCCAGCAGCTCGGCGGGAAGGCGAGGAGTTCTTAGAGGTGACTGCGGGGCAGAAGCAGGTAGCTCAGGTCTCCACCAAAGCTGCTGATTCAGAGTGACAGGGTACAACCTGCGCACCTCAGGACACGGCTGCAAAACCACCTTCATTGGGCAGCCCCATCCTGCCACCGCCCTGTGCTGACCGACAGGACACAGGGAAACAGACCCAGGTTGTGCCAGGCGAGGTTCAGATTAAATATTAGGAGAAATTTCTCCACAGAAAGGGCTGTC
>NW_010233356.1:0-253 GCF_000690775.1 Eurypyga helias
AGGTCCCCTTCCCTGATGCAGGGAGAGCCCGTCAGCACCATCCCGGGGCTGAGGACAGCTACCAGGAGGTGGGGTGGGTCAGGGTGGCCAGGACACTGCAACCATCCCCAGGGGAGACGGGTCTCTCGCCCACAGCCACGTGGCACCTACCGTATGCCCGTCCGACGGAAAAACTCAGCCCAGGGCACGTTCAAGTAGGTGGCCTCTTCGGCAGGGCTCTGCAGGGGGATGGAGGGGCCGGTCAAGACGCGGT
>NW_010233356.1:362-1105 GCF_000690775.1 Eurypyga helias
GTCCAGGCGGCCGGTGAGCATGAAGACACGGCAGGGCAGGTCGCGCAGGCGGACGTGGTGGCCTTGCAGGACAACGTCACGCAGGGGACAGCCCCGCAGGGCCAGCGAGGAGGCCACGGTGAGGCCTGAGAGGAGGCAGCCAGGACCAATCTCCAGGGGACCCTGCAGAAGAGGCAGCGGGGCCCTGAGCGGCACTGCTGGCTCCAGAGCAGCCCCCAGACCAGAGCCAGAGCCTGACCTCAGAAGGGGATGACCAGCCCGGGAGACAAGCTGTGGCCAGTGGGAGCCAGGTGCCAGAGGGACATGCAGGGACAGGGACTACAGAAATCCAGGCCAGGCGACAGTCTCCAGGGCTCACAGCCACGACAGAACCCCCAAGGAGAAGGTCTGCCCTGGTTCCCAGAGAGGGATAGCCCAGCGGTGACAACCTCCCCCCAACCCTTCCTAGGAAGGGTGACAGTGACCAGAGTCCCAGGCACCAGCCAAAAGGCAGCCAGGAGGAGGAAGGACACCCCAAATTTCACAGCCATGAGACCCCCATCCCAGCCAGGGCTACCTCACCCTGCTGCCCATGCAGTGGACTAAGAACTTGGGGTCATCCTCACGCCAGCCACCTACCTGGAGGTGACAGTGCTGGATGGCACTGCCGGCTGCCAGCCGCACGGCTCCCTCCAGCAGGCAGTTGGTGACTGAAGAGCCGTCCTCCAGGAGACCTGGCTGCTGCAGGGGCACAGAGGGACGTG
>NW_010233356.1:1147-3259 GCF_000690775.1 Eurypyga helias
CTGGGGATGGAAAGACTTACATCCACGTGGGAATGGGCTGTTTTGCAGAAGTGGAGGTGGCTGGCAGAGCAGGGCAGGAGTGTCAGGCTGCGGATGTGGTCACTCGCAGAGGTGGTCATGTAGTCGTAGGATGCGTTGGGGATGCAGGCTGCGGGGGGACACGAGAGCTGTGAGCAAATGTGGGCGTGCCTGACACCCGTGTGAGCCAAGGGCGGCCAGGCTGAACGCCCCCAGTCGAAGGGGTGGGGAGAGATGACCTGGAGACCCGCAGTGGTAGGGACAGTTGGGTGCCAGGCCCTGAGCACCCCACCTCTCGCCACGCAGGGGAAGAGGGCTCAGGGATGAGTCACAGCGAGTGCACCCACCGCAGCATTGCTCACCCATGCTAAGAGGGAAGGCACGGAGAGCTGTCCACAGCACAGAGCGGGCACTCCTCACGCTGGCGTCACTGCCACCCTTCACAAAATCCTCCTCCGTCACCCCCCCTGCCATGCTCAGCACGATATCGAAGAAGAGGGAGAGCTGGGGAGAGAAGAGACCTGTTAGGTGCAGCCACCCAGACCCCCACCTTTGCTGCTCTCCTCCTGCCACCTCCTCCCACCCAAATCTAGCAGTGTGGGGGCAAACAGGCACTGCAGACATGCCCAGCAGTGGCACCCCATGGGGCAAGGGGTCCTGTCCCCCACGGAGGGGTTGTCACCTGGATGGGTGGTGCCCCTGAGTCCAGCCCCATGTAGGTACAGGCGTCCAGAGGAGGGATGACGTGTGTGGCCAGAAGCTGCTCGGCAGCGTCCGAGGAGAAGAAAACCACCCCGCAGACCTGCCAGGGCACAGCGGGGCTGAGGGCACAGCCATAGTGACACAAGTGATGGGGCTGGCAGGGCCACGGATGCCCGAGTTGTGCCATACCAGCGGGACAGTGCCATCAGGCTCCGCGCACTGCCGGATCTGGGTCTCTGTGCCTTTGTAGACGATGTCACGCACCATCCCCTAGGAGCGAGACCACCCTGATGAGCTCCTCGGGGCACCCCAAGCAAAGCAGCCACAGGAGGGCTAGGACCTCAGCACCCAAAGGACCACAGGGTTGGGGACCCCTGTGCCTCCCAGGGATGCCCCTTGAAGGGGGAGCTGCTACCAACCCGCTCATCAGTGAGGTACACCCCATGGTTCCTGGCATACGCCTGGCTCCCGGGCACCGCAATCACCCTGACACCCTGGAAGCCATCCCAGTCGATCCCTGGGGAGAGGGACACACACCAGTGCCCACTGGAGCAACACATGTACCCACACTGCCTGAAAACTGGGTCCATGGCAGAGGCAGTGACAGCAGTTTCCAGCCTCGGCCACCTTGCTGCAGGGACACGCGTGCTCCCAACTGCACATGGGTCAGCGATTCCTGAGCATCCGCACTCTCACGGGAGCATGGCACAGGCTAAACCTGCTGTGCTGCTGGCTCTGACCCCTGTCCCCAGCCCAAGGGAGTACTGGCACTCACTCACCTGGTGCCGAGGGCACGGTGAGGAGCATGTCGGTGCTGCAGACCCACACGCCGGGCGGGGAGCCCACACAGAGCTGTTGAGAGAAGGGCCACATGCCCAGGGACAGCACGGAAGCAGCTTTGCCCCAGTGGGGCACCCAGCACCCTTCCTGCCCCACTGGCAGCCTGCTGAAGGCACCCCAAAGGCTTCAGGGGCACCCAAACCCACCCCTACACCAGGGTGCCCTGCCACCTGTGGCACGAGCCTAGGGCCCCAACCCTCAGGCCACGGACCCGGTGCGTCATGGTGCCCAGCAAGCTGTCCAGGTTGCAGACCAGGGCTTCGGCTGGGGCGGCGGGCTCCTCCACCGGCAGGCAGGTGAAGGCCCGGCCGCAGTCATCGAAGGAGAAATCCCGACCCTGGCGGGATGGAGAACACGGCAGAGGGGAGGTCAGAAGGAGGGAGAGGGTGCGAGGTGCCTCCAGCTGGGCGACAGAGGGGTCCCAGGCTGGGCGCAGGGCGGCTCTCACCATGTGCAGAATGAGGATGCGGGCTTCCCTCAGGACATCGGACGTCACCACCTGGGAGGGCAGAGCATGCGACAGTCAGTCAGCGGGGACGGGACAGCCACCCC
>NW_010233357.1:0-209 GCF_000690775.1 Eurypyga helias
GTGGCAGAGAACCCCGGCAGCTGTCAGCGCGGCCAGCACGCCCCCGCCGCCGCCGCCCCCGTTTTGTTCCCCGGACCCGCACACACGCACGCTTCCCGACGCCCCTTTTGAAGAGCCTCAGGCCCACGTTGGGCTGGCGGATGGCGGAGAGGGGGGGGCAGGGCCCTGGAAACGGGCCCTTTCCCGGGGAAACCCGCTGCTGCCCCCCC
>NW_010233357.1:231-9489 GCF_000690775.1 Eurypyga helias
TGAGGAGCTGTCAGGACCCTGAGTGAGTGTCACACGACCCAAGGACCAGGCGTGACCAAGCCTATTTTCTGCCTCAAATTTGATTGATTAAAAAACTTTTTAGGAAAACCATGTTAAAAGACAAAAAAAGAAAAAAAAAGAGGAAAGAAAAAAAATTAAACAGAAAGGGACAAGGGGGTGGGGGAAAAGGAAAGGCCTCTGTGCTGGGTTTCCCTGGCAATAGCACCAGGGGACAAGTGTCAGAGGCAGATAAACAGCATAACCAGGCCGAAAATAAAGGTCAAAGGAAGCATGAAACTTAACACAACAGTGATTAAGATAATGATGAAGCAGGGGACCCCAGGAAAAAAAAAATACATGTGACACACAGAAACACACATATATGCTCCAAGCGATGGCCCGAGAGACCTGGTACGTGGGAAGAGGCATCGGGGCTTTCTGGGCTCTGAGGGTACCTGGACGAGAGCGGAAACGGAGGAAAAAACGAAGCGGAGGATGTGGGGAGAGGGGGTCTGTGATTTCCCCCCAGCTGGTTGCTGTAGGTTGAGCCTGCCCTGCACGAGCAAGGCCCCAGAGCCGAGGGGGTCCCTCCCGGAACACAGATGCGCTGGCCCAGCCAAAGCAGCGCTTGGATTTGCAGCCGAATTCCTCAAAAGAGTTTCCCCGACGCTGGGAGGAGAGCCCGAGTGGGTGTGAGTCAGGGAGGCCCTGCTGACACCAAAGGAGCTGTGCTGGGTTATGCTGGCTCGGGACCTGGCTCTTTGCCTTGAAGCAACTGGTATAAAAAGCCTCAGAGATGCCAAGAGGGAAGGACCTGGTCAGCCCTCCCTGCCCACCTCTCCCTGCCAAGGCTAAGCCTGCCGAGAAAAGCCCAGAAAGGCTGCCGGATTCAGAAAGCAAGTCCAAGAATGTCATACCCTTCGGCACTTACCTACTCTGTCTCAAAACCTCTAGGATGAGCTCGTATTTTTGGAGCCCAGCTTACGACTTTCAGTTGCCTGGGACTGGCTATGTAACCACTGCCAAGAGGCAGCAAAGAAACTGCAAATTGTTCCCCAGCTTCTTCCTCCGCAGCTTCAAAGCTTGTGCGATAGAAAGCACCAGGGACGAAAGGCTTCCCCCTTTTTCTGCACCATCTTCCCACTGGGACTAACCCTGATCCCCTGGAGAGTGTCCCTGCTCTGCCTGTGCTGGCACACTGGAGTCCTGAGCTGTCACCTTGGGGGGGTTCCTGTGGGAGGGGGCCAGGGAGGTGTCGCTGTCCCTCACCCTTTGCCTCCAGCGCAAGGGACACTACGTCCCTCCTTTCCTTCCGCCTGCACAACCAGCTCCAATCCAGGCTGAGCTCTGGTCAGGAAAGGATTGCTCCAGTATCTCGGGGAAAGTAGTTTTTCAGTTGGAAATTTTCTCCCATGGCATGGTAGACGAGGTGTTTCCACCTGGTCTAGTGGAAGGTGTCCCTGCCCACGGCAGGGGGTAGGAACTAGATGATCTTTAAGGTCCCTTCCAACCCAAACCGTTCTGGGATTCTGTGAGGAAGAGCACAGAAATGTTTCCACACAAAGGGCTGAAGAAGTGCTACGCTATGTTTGCACACACACACAGGCACACTCCCTAAATCTCACCTCGTTGGAAAGCTGGTTTCCACCAAATATATTTCAGTGCAAAATTTCTGGCATCATACGCACGTGTCTCCCCCCTCCCCCATCATTTATATTCATGGTCTTTTGTAAAGAATGGTTCAATTAAACCCCTGATGTTCCTCACATGGAGAAGAGTCTGAAGAGAGAGGAACTCCCCAAAAGTAGAGCCGGGCCGGCAAGGCTTCGCCGCGCTGGGAGAGGAGTCTGAACAGCGACCGAAGACACCGCTGCCTCACACCTCCGGAAAAACAGACATCTCAGAGTGTCAGCCCCAGCCATTACCAACAAAAAAAATCACTGCTCCGATCCCCGACATTACTGGCTGAAAAATGTGATGTGAAAAATAATAACAGAAAACAAGGCCGGGTTTAATTTCATTTTTGAGCCATTACAGTTCATGTTTTCATTCTTTTTTTTCTCCTTGGTAATCAGAAGAGCAAGAAATGTGATTAAAACCTAAAAAAACCCAAACAAATAATGAAAGCCGAGATCCTCATTTGGTCTCCTGTGTCCAGAAACGTGGACTTTAAGGGCAAACACCGAACGTCCTTAGGCACGGGGCAAAACGGGGGTTGGCAATGTCATGTTTTGGTTAAGACTGTTATGAAATGTTGAGAAGGTCTGAGATAACAAAGATCCTTGTAAACGTGTTCTTAGGCTTAGGCAGAGGGGGTAACAAAGCTGCAGCACCCACAGCCCTCAAACGGGACGAGCCAACGGCGCTGGGGACGCGTGCGCCAAGTCACGCTGAAGTCGCAATCTCCTGGATGACGGGGCCGGTTCCGTTTTGCTTTTTGCAAGGAAAACCAACCCCATCTCTCAAAACAGACAGTGGAACCTTGAGATGCTATGCAGAGATGTAACATTCCTACTCAGCAGTAATAAACCCACTTTTATCAAGCTCTTTTTTGCATTTTTCAGTGAAAATAGGAGCCAGCATTTCAGAAAGCTTTCTGAGCACAGACCAGGGTCACTTGCTAAGATGCTTTAACTGATTTCCCTCCTTCAGAATGAAACCCCAGCAACTTTGGCAACAAAACAAGATGAGAAAAGGAACACGCCAGCTAGGAAAAAGGCCTGGAATAAAAGCACCGATGCTTTTCCAGCAGCACACCCTCCCTCACCTCTCCTGGCAGCCCCAGCCTCGCAGAGGAGCGACTTTCCCTGGCCGCTGCTCTCTGATGGCAGCGCCGTCCCATGCCCGTGGCAGGCCCAAGAGGCAGCCACCGGCACAGAGAACATCGCCGGTGCCTCGGCTGCCCAGCGGCGTGCCAGCAATTCGGGACTGGCACATGCTGTGGGCTCCCGGGCCACCGGGGCGATCGGCTCGCAGGGAACAGATTCTGACACGTGTGTCCCTGTACACGCAGGACCAAATAATCGCACGCACCTCGCAAACGTGTGCAGAGCACACAAAACTCCCTCGCCGTGGCCGAGGAACTGTCAGGAGAACACAAGCAAAAGCTGCTTCTTGACAGCGAGTCATTTATATTTTAGCTTCGTTCCATTATCCTAACGAATCCTTCATCAGCAGATGCAATATTAACAGCAGAAAATCAGCTCATTACATCCGGGGGGATTTCATCAAGTTGACAATCATATATGCAGCTACCCGAGTCTGGAGAGGACAGTGCTCTCGTTATTTAGTTATCCTGGTTCATCTTGGAGGCTTTTTCTTGCTTTCTTTTTGGGGGTGGGGGTTGATGGTGTTTCCCAAACAACTGCCAGACCCCAGAGGTTTTAGGGTGCTGGTCCAGACAGATGGACTCAGCTGAGAAATGCTCCAGCCCATCCACAGGAGCTGCAGCTGGTAAAAGGGGAAAACCCCGCACAGAATCTGCAACCTCTGGAGCTCTGAGGGCATTTCTCTGTGGAGTTCAGGCTCCAGGAGGGGCTTTGCATCCTACCATGCTCCTGCCTTGTGTCCATGACTGTCTGGAGCGGCTGTTCTGGTTCTGCTGCTGCAGGCAGGACTCAGAGCTCAGAGCCCTGCGGGGTCTCTCTCCGCAGGCGTCCCTACCCAACTGCGGTGTCCCCAGAGGGATGAGACGCAGGTAAAGAGCCTGGGATTTTGGGATGGACTTCTCAGGCAGGCAACACTGGAGGCAGTCTGGTTGAATTGAAGGGGAGCAGAAGGGTGTAGCAGGGAGAGTTAAACATGAGTTCAGAAGATCATGGAGCTCTTCTCTCCTGCCTTGTCTAGGGAGCATTAAACGCCACAGCTGAGGAAGCCAGAGCAGCCTGGCAGGACACTTTAGACGATGCACTAGAACCCGGCTGAAATAACCCACGGATCATCTTGTGCAACATCTAGGTGAAAACTGAATCTTTGCTCTGCTTCCCAGCGTATTCTTATGGGAATGGGCATGCATATTTCAGGGATACTTCTATTTTTCACAGGCATTCCAGGGGCTGAGGAGCCCCACAGCAGCTCGGGTTCCCTCTGCCAACCAGCAGAGCAGCCAGGCGAGAGCTGACGGGAGCTCCCCACGCCTGTGCCCTGCACCAGCCACACCAGCGGCTCCCCCCGCCCAAAACGAAGCACCTTCAGAGCTGCCAAAAAACCAGCAACGCTGTTCCTCAGTGCCTGCACAGCTGGGGTCTGTCTAATACTGCCTGCAAAAGACCTTCCTGCTCTGCCTCCGCCACTAAGGGTCTTCCTCAATAACAGCAGCCAAAGAAATCCTCAGTACCTCCAGCCTGAGGAGTCCCTGCCTGCAGCCACAGGCCTTCTCCCTGCCCACCCTGAGATTGCCTGGAGGAACAGGGATCTCCTCCCGAGTTCTCACTCACACATGGTGGGTGCCTTTGCCACCCACGTCAAGCAAAGCCTCGTGATTTCAGCTGGAGAGCAACAATCCGGCTTCCAGGATTTCCTCTCTGTCAGGGGATGAAGGTGGAGAGACTAGACTGGAACTGGATATGGATCACTCATGGCAGATACCTGCTCCTGGACAAGCCTGCTTGCTGCTCAGCCTCAACCACCCAACATAGCTGAGGGAAGAAGTTGAGCTCACATCTCCTCCAGCCCAGAGGGGGCTGGGATGGGCATTTTACAATTTCCCAGCAGGGCTGGATTTCTGCACAGCAAGGAATATGTTCCCGGGATGTCAAGTCCAATCTCTGCTGCGCTCTGACAGATTTAAGCTCCAGTTTGTCCGACAACATCCCAAAGTGTAAGAAACTGGGGGCAGACTCTCTAATCAGGCTGTAGGACAAAGGCCCGGCCTGACCCTGTCACTTCCACTTACTCTTGCTGTCTGTCTTGCTCCCCCCCCCCTCTCGGCAGCTTCCCTGCCCACCCTCGGCTGCCCTCCCTTCCCTAACACAGCTGGGCTAATCCTGCTCCTCCCGCGTCCAGCGCAAATCCTCCCCAGAGTAAACCAATCCTGGGAATTTTTATTAGATTATCAGCCTGCCAGCTCAGTGCTGGCTGGACTAATCCTAATCAGGACTGATTTCTATTAGCCAGCTTCAGGGAGGAGCTATGCTGTCCCAGCACCCCAGGCCCACCCTGGGGGAGCCCGAGGTCTTTTAGCCCATTCTATTCCATTTTTCCTTTTAGAAATGAACAAATTCAGTCCGGGATCACTGGCTACAGCAAACGCGAGGTTTGCGTGTGGGCTGCGGGCACAGAGCAGCACTGAGCACCCACGGGGCAACCTGGTGCCAAAGGGGTCCAGGCTCCACAGCCCCTAGGGCCCCGGCTCCTGGCTGGTGCGGCCAGCGAGGGCCGGTTAGCGCCACGTGGGAAGATGCATTGTGGCAGGGGACGTGAGCCTGCTGGGTACCCGGCTGAGATGATGGGCTCATTTCAGACAAGAGGACAAGCAGCCACAGCTTGAGTGACCAGGACAGAGTTCGCAGCGCTGGCTGAGTCAGCGAGGTCTCCATGGCCCATTACCCATGCCCAAAGCAATCTACTCTCACTTCCCTCCCCATTCTATTGAAGCAAACTGTCTCTCAGGTATTTCCTTCTGAAACCCATCCCTGGCCCTGGAACTGACCTTTCTGAAAACGTTTGCTCTTTCCTGGCCCATGGAGTGAGGCTGGTGAAAGTTCTTAACAGGATTTGAGTCAAGCGATGGCGGCAGCTTGTGCAGGCAGGTCGCGAGAAGGGTGTTGAGAAGAGAGGGCTGTGTCCCCTGCCCCCGTCCTCTTGTCCGACCCACCCGCTCCGTGCTGAAAGCACAACTATTACCAGCAGCCCCCAGGGGACTCCAACGCACTTCTGAGCACAGCCAGCTGCCACGCAGCACTCCGCCGCCGCAGAGAGACATCGGAGCGCTCAGGAAAGCCTCTCTTCCCAAAAGTGACCTGGGATCCTTGAAACCTTCCAGAGAAGAGGGGTCATTTAAACCTAACTGCTGTTAAGCCTCTTCTAAACTTGTCTCACAGGCACGATTACACCATCCTTACGCTGCCTGTAGGAGCGAAAGCTGCATGTCCCAGGGACCACGGTCCTCCCTGACCTGGTGCTTATGCAAACAGACTGCCCTCCCGTACAGGAGCTAGAGGGACAGCAACGCACTGGGCAGGGCCTAGAGCAAGCCAAAAAATGCTCCAGGCTGAGACCAAGATCGGATGTGTTTTACATGCTCACAAGAAGCCCCAAAATGAGAGGTGAGAGCCCCAGCCCTGCCTCGAGCTCAGGGCGCTGCCCCACTGCAGCCAGCTTTGGGGAGCAGGGGCACCACACAACCCCAGCAAGGGAGACGGGTCTTCTAAATGAGCAGCTCCACAGCCAGAGCCTCCAGACACACCGTACTGCATCAACCTTGCTCTGTCCTCAGGGACGTTGGTGTAAATCATGAGTAACTGTCCAGAACATCAGGTTGTAACTTAGGGCAGCTCAAGCCTTCTGTCTCCTTTCCGGCCGGGCTTACAGCACCACTCTTACTCTGGTAGGTGGCAAGGTTTCCTAAGAGAGAGTTAACCAGATCCGGCTGGAATCAGAGGCTGCAGCAGGCTTCCTGATGACAGGGAGAGAAATGGGGGACTTGGCCCAAACCCTCTAGAAACCACATCAAAAAGAGATGTGGGCGAGAGCCAAGAACAGATGATCCAACTGTGAAGGGGCTCTGTATGTGTATGTGTTTGTGTGTGTGCGTGCGTGCAAGCTGAGGAGAGAGGAGAAATCAAAAGAAAGAGAGAAAGGAAAGAGGAGGAGTAAGAATGAACAGAAGGATGGAAAGAAAAGGTGTGGAGGCACGAGATCAGGAAGGGACCAGAACTGTCACAATGTGTGTGGCCTGCCTGCAGGCACGCGATGAACAACAAAACATGGTAACGATGTATAATCGATGTCATGTGTTAATGATAAACACAGATCAGGAGAAACGCTGGGTCTGCCTCGAACTCCCCCCAGCTAGGATCTCAAAGTGCTGCAGAAACAGGGGGTCAGACTTGTTTCCGTAAGTCAGCACAACTCCTTTGACCTCGGTGGAGCCATGGCAGCGCACGTCCTTTGGAAAACCTCGCACGCTCCTCCTTGCTCTGCTGCAGACCCAGGTGCCACGCTGCTCCTGTGCATGGATTCCTCCCACAGAGGCAAGGAGAAGGCAGCAGATTTCCGTGGGGGAGGCGGTAGAAGAGCTGTGGCTGGACACTGGGAGGCTGGACTCCCAGTTTTGTGATTTAACCACCAGATTTAGCCCATTTAGAGGCAAAGCATTATACAATGGTAGCAGGACGCGGTCGCGCATCCCATCCTCCTCACTCAGCACGGCCTTCCCTAAACCCAGCAACAGTAGACGGAAGGGAAGCTTCTCCGACTGGGTTTTGCAAGGGGTCCCTGTGATTCGGTGGTCTGCAACAGCCTAAATCAGGTTACACATCCCCACTCTGGCAGAGCAGCAGCTCACCCAAACGAGCCCCTTGACCAAGCCTAGTCACCCTCCGAGGTCTGCCCAGCGCCAGCACCAGAGTTAGCGCTGGCAAACACATCCTCTCGCAGCCCAGTGGGACACTGGGAGGACAGCAAGACCCACGGGTGGATGTGTCCCTCAGGTGTCAGCCTGGATTAGGATTCCAGACTGGGACAGAGACCAGAGCAGGGTGTTTCCCACTCCAGCTGTAAGCTCCCTGCCAGTCCCATCTCTCTGCAGAGGGGGACACTTTGCAGAAGTCCCCTCCACACTGTGCCCAACGACTCCCCAAGACACCTCTCCTCACCCACCTTGCTGCCTGTGCCTCTCGCTGGCAGGCAGACTCCCGCTAAAGTAGAGGGGACCTGGAAACCAGCCAAACCCAAACCTCTTGTTGAGATCCGTAGCCGAAGGGACAGAGGAGAAATACTAAGGCCTTTATATCCCCCAGCATGTATCATACGCCAGATGTTGGCCAAAAATGCTTGTGTCCCATGGGCAGGGGTGAAAGGGAAGGTGAGACGTGCAGCACACTGGGGAGAAGATAAGAAAGGGGAGTATGGGGAAGACAGGACTAGGTGAACAGTGGGGTGACGAGATGGGATAAACACAAATTGCTTCTGTCCTTTAAAAGAGCTCTGTCTCAAGCAAGGACACTGCTACACACCTGGCCTCACCATCCAGAGTGGCTGTGGTTGGGCAGGGAATGTGCCCAGGTCCACGTCCCCTGGAAGCTGGGCCATGCCCAAACGCAAACAGGGAAAGTTTAGACTTTCCTCCCCCCCGCCTCTTTTTTTTCCCCTTTTTTCCTCCCCCAATTTATCAGCAGATTGTGTGGAGCCGAGTGGCGCTCGCCTCACCCTGCTAAATAAAGCTTTGGTATTTCTGATAAAGCCATCAAATTCCTTATCACGCTGACACAAAGAGCATTTAAAGAGACACACACACTCTCCAGCACCCTCCACTTCCCAGTGCCAGGCGCCTCAGGGCAACCTTGCTGAGCTAAAACGAACAGGGGGGGAGCAGGGGGCGGTAGCTGTCTAGAGCTCTGCATTTCCCAAGCACCGAGCCCACGTTGCGAGGGGACCCGGCCTGTTTAACCTTTAAAGAGGGAGGCTGGGTTCTGTCAGGCTGTCCTGAATACTGGGACAGATTCGATAGCTCTGTGTAAATAATGCAAGCGGAGATGTGGCATCAATAGAAATGCCCTGCAACAAGAAGAATATCGATAGCCGGAAAATCCTATGAGGAGGATGGCAAACCCAAGTGTCCGTAAGGGAAGACAACCAGAGATCTTGGGCTCTCACAAAGACACAGCTGGGGCTGCCATTGCCCCTTGGATGTGCTTTTCCTCCTGACGGCCTTGACAGGGTGTGAAAAGATACGGCAATCCGCAGTCCGGACTTTGGCACTGCCATTCCCCTGCTACACCAGCCTGGAATCCGCCCCCGTTCCGCCCCCGTCCCCCAAGCCATGCGACAGCGGTGCAGGCAGCCGTCGGGAACCCCTGCTTCCCTCCCCGCAAACACAGCCCCGAGACATTCTCTCTCCTCTTCGCCACAGTGCAGGCTGTTGTTTAACCTTCAAATTTATTATTTTTAATTATTTTGATTTATAAAAGCGTGCGGCAGTTAAAACCACATTAAATAAACTCAGCGTTACGGCGCTTAACAAACACACATAACTTTGGACTTCTGAGGACTCCATAAAATAATCATCCGGCTGGAAGTCGGTGCAGCCACCCGCCT
>NW_010233358.1:0-2237 GCF_000690775.1 Eurypyga helias
CGGAGTTAAACCACGACAGAAACATTTTTAAAAATGTTGCCATGAAGGGATGTTATAGCGTAGAGAAGGCATAGAAGCAATCTGGATTATAGTACCCACCTCTCCATTTTCTCAAAGTAGTTGTCTGGTTATGAGCTACTTCCCTTTTTTTTTTTTTTTCTAACACGACATCTGATATATATGTATATATTCTGCTGATAATTGCTGTGTATAATTTGTGACCTTCTCAGGTTTTGACATGTTGTCAACTGAAAAATCAAATGTTGGATTGGTTTCTGTTTCTTAAAGCTCTTCACTGGAGGAGTACAATGTTGATGTTTTCTTCTTCTTCAGTCTAGGTTTTGCCTGGGCTCCTTCATGTATGTTTACTAGCAAGTTATACAACTTACTCCTGCATTGGTATGTAGTTACACCTTAGATGCCAGTTTACTATCTAAGGTGTGTGTACATACATTGGATACCTGTCTTTGTTCTCTTGGTTGTTCCCAAAGCTGTTTTTCTCAGCTCACAAAGATGCATAATATGTTAACCAGTTATTGAACACCGGCAACTTACTGGTAGTTCTAGGTTTTCCAGCATCATTCTGTGTCTATAGTTTTTAAGTTCTCTGTTGTTATTCTGTGCTTTTGTTCCCCCCACCACTGTATTTTATTTGTGGTCATAAATAGTTCATTTTACACAGAATAGGTACGTGCTATATATTTTTACGTATAGAAATTAGTAGCAGTAGCCACTACATCATGTTATTGTTTTAGATTTTACTAAGCTGTGTACGAATTAGGTAGTTAGTAGGCTACTGATAATTAGCTAATTGAGATGACCTGTGTTATTAGCTTAAGTCTGTAGCTGGTAACTTGCAATAGTGACTCCATATTTACTATCTCAGTCTGGTAGTTAAGTACCTGTCCATTTAAGTCCTTAAATGGGACATACTGGCTGCTACTTATGGCAGTTTTTTTCTCTACATATAGCAGGGAATTATTAAGTTCAGAAAGTTGGGGTTATTTATGTAAAAGAATAATAACAAAATATTTATATCAGGATAAAAATGGTTGCTTGGATGTTTCAGCATCTTTAGCGTTAACAGCCTTATCTCTCAAAGCAAAGCTTAGAATTTTCTTTCAGAATTAAAGCATTAGTGATTAAAGACATACCCAGTGTCACAGAAGTATGCTTTCATGTCAATGAACAAACTGTACTGCAAATGAAAAAATATCAGACCTTGGAAATTTTAAAGATTTTCACAAGCTACTTCTCATAAAGAGACACCCACTCTTCCCTATTTTCTTAAACTCTTTGCCTTTTGTGAGATAAGATTTAAACAGGACACAGACTCCCTTAATATGAATTGAAGTCAATATTCAAATCACGTGTACGTGTGCATGTACATGCCTGTCTTTACATGTGTGTGCATCTGCACGTGATTGTGTGTGTACGAATGTATAAAATCAAGAAAATGTTATATAATCAACAGATGTCAAGACCAGCCCTGTGGCAGTGGCAATGGCAGCACTTATTTTCAGGATGCCATTAGATAAGTAGATGCCGTAAGTGGGAGAAAAATCAGAGTACACAGTTGCCTGGTTCAAGAACAAGTACCAGTGACACTGAGAGCAAAACAGGTGAGACAAGTAAAGCAACTTTTGCACTTCCAGCACCATGCCTTTGATGAAAAGTGCTCAGCCACAAGTGACCTCTCATAAATGTTCGCTAGTAACATAAGCAAGATATTATTTGATCTATTAACTGCTTATATACAGTCCCAAAAGAAGATTCTACTCAAATTTTAATAGTGCATTTGTTCAGTGCTAAGTTAGATGGTTTGTTTTCCTTTCCTAGCATGTTTTATTACTCCTTAATTGGAAGAGATCCAGCACATTCCAGGATATTTCAAAGGACTTTGCAACATGTGCTGTAAGACCAATCTTGATATTTTTTCCATCATTCTTTACTTAGAAATTACATTGTGAGAATAATAGAAGAATTGGAGGTACCATAGAAATGTTTAGGTTAGACAGGACCTCAGGAGGTCATCTAATCCCACCCTTCTGCTCAAAGTACACCTAATCTTGGAAGTTAAATCAGGTAGCTTCTGCCCTTCTCTGGTCACATTTTGAAAATCTTTGAGAAGAGATACCAATCTCTGGGAAATTTGCTCTAGTGCTTAACTTCCATGACTGTGATTTTCTTCTTCCTTATGTCCAATCTGTTATGCCTGTTGCAGCTTGGAACTATTA
>NW_010233359.1:0-220 GCF_000690775.1 Eurypyga helias
CGTCCTGCCCCGACTCCTCTCACCAACCCCCCCGTGGCACAAGGGACTCACCTGCCCCCTCTCCAGTGTATTTACTCCCCAGGGAGAAGGTGGGCGCAGCCTCGTCCTTCTCCGTCTTCATGGCCTGGCCAGCGGTGGGCACGGGGCGAGACACGCCGACGGCGTCTTCTCCCGCCGGTGCTGCACCGAGCGCCAGGGCGAGAGGTTAAAGCCCGGCACA
>NW_010233359.1:288-1475 GCF_000690775.1 Eurypyga helias
GCAGGAGGTCCCGGCTTCACAGGGGCTCTGCAGCATCCCTAAGGGAGGGGGACGGACACAACACGCTGCAAAGGCAGCACTTTGCCCCGGGGGCTTTGAGCGTGGCCCCAAACCCCCCCATAGGAGCAGGGGCCAGGCTTTGAAGCCAGAGCTGTTGTCATCCCCACTTCTCCAGCCCCAGGGTGGTCCACAAAGCCCCCCAAGAAGGTCCCCCCAGCTGCTGTCTGGCACAGCCTGCCCCATGCCGGACTCCTGCTTGGTGGTAAGGTCCAGCCCAAGGCACTACAGTTCAAAACCCCCCCAAAACCACAGGACTTCCCCGCCCCGTCCCCTACGCAGCCCCGGCACCACTGAAGCAGGGGCTGTAGGAGCTGCACCAGCCTTTCTTGCCCCTGGCTGTGCCGGGGTCTGGCTGGATGCTCCCCCAAAACGCAGTTTCGAAGGCTTTTCCAGCCAAGAGGAGCAGCAGGTCCTGTTGCACGGCCAGAAGTATCGGCAGGTCCTCCCCCCCAGCTGATGGGCGTGTGGGGGTGGTTCCTTCACATAAGCTACATCAGACGGTCCCCAAATTGGCTCAGCCACGTGGAGCCTTGGCACAAGGCTTCGATGTGCAAAAGCCAAACACCCGGTAAAAAGCATCTCAGAAGTCCATCACTTCAGGAGATTTCTCTATAGTGTCTTAACATCAAAGTTAAAAGGAAAACGACAATAATAAATAAAACCAAATAACAACACCAACAATAAAAGTAACAATAATCAGTGCTGGGGCTGCAACATGGACATCTGCAGCTGCTTAGAGGGTTAATGGTTCCCCGAGAGCTCTGTGACTCCCAACACAACCGTCCCTGGGGTCCATCCCACGTCCCGCCTGGCCTCACCAGACCTGCCCATGAGCTCAAAAGGCATTTCCCAGTTTTGCCGCTCCAGCCCTGCTCCCGGCCGGCCACGCACAGCCGGGCTTTAGCCTGGCGCAGGCAGCCTCAGCGCCCGTTACTGCAGCAACCGTCAGCGCTGGGACTGCAACCCAGCGGGCAATAAATCCAGGGGGGGGGGAAATCCATGCAGGATTATTTCTCCGGCTGCCCCCAGGCTTACAGCTTTGTCTGGGGGTTGCATTGCTTTTATTTTTTTTTCCTGTTGTTGTTTTCTCAGCTTGGTGGCTTCTGCCAGGGGCTGATCGTGTCCCG
>NW_010233359.1:1499-2488 GCF_000690775.1 Eurypyga helias
GCTGTCTGGGGGGGTTGGTGCCGCACGAAGCGGCACGGCTGGGGCAGGGTAAACGCCGCGCAGAAAGCTCACAGCAGCTTTGATGGAGCTTCGCTTTATCGGGAGGGGAAATGCAGATTTGCTGGGAAAAAAAGCCTCAGGAATCTTCTCTTGAGGGAGAAAGCATTAAAAGGGTCGAGGCAGGGCTGCATCTTCCTGCTCGGCCCCTTGTGCCATGGTGCCGCACGAAGCGGCACGGCTGGGGCAGGGTAAACGCCGCGCAGAAAGCTCACAGCAGCTTTGATGGAGCTTCGCTTTATCGGGAGGGGAAATGCAGATTTGCTGGGAAAAAAAGCCTCAGGAATCTTCTCTTGAGGGAGAAAGCATTAAAAGGGTCGAGGCAGGGCTGCATCTTCCTGCTCGGCCCCTTGTGCCATGTTTCGGTGGCCGTCCCTGAAGCCACGGAGCTTCGGTGCTGCCGGAGCACGGCCTGGTAGTGCGAGTCCTTGAGACTGTAGTGAACCACCCCCAGCTTCCCGCTTCCCCGTGTTGACTCTGGATCACCCCTTGGTGCCACCGCCGGTCCCCAGAGCCGGCTGACAGTCTGCCAGGGACCGATGGTCTGCGATGGCCCCTGGATGAGGCCATACGGGAGCAGAAGGCCTGTGCTCGCTGCACCAGGAGCTCAGCAGGAGCACAGGCCGCTTTTTTCAAGTCCCTTTTTCAAGAAATCAGGAAATTCTCCCTTGGCAGCATCGCAGCAGGGCTGTCAGATCCCGGGGCAGCTCCAGGATCAAACCCAGCAGCACCTTTGGATGTCACAGCTCATGCCGAAACCTCCTTCCTCTTCCTCATGGATGTGCTGTCTGATGCCGCTCTCCATTTCCCACTTGCAGGTGAAGCATCCCCCAGGGACATTTTTAAGCTGATTTTTCCCCAGAAAAACTGGGAAAATGCCTCCGGAGCAGAGGCGGATGGGCAGATCCGGTGAGGGCGGGTGGGACAGACGC
>NW_010233360.1:0-5869 GCF_000690775.1 Eurypyga helias
GCCGGAGTTAAACCACGACACCCTCCCCAGCGGCACACAAGCCAGTGGTGGGGTGTGTGGGGGGAACCCTCACAGTCAAACCCAGAAAGCACTTAGTGAAAACAAATAAGGTTGCTAAGGAACTGTAAAGATAAACCCACAGAATCCAGCAAATAGAAGGGAAGTCATGTGCTCTTTTCAAACACAGGCCACTTGGTCCCCTCAGCGCTGGGTCTGTCACGTCATACTAGCCAGAGCTAAGGCTGCGATTACACGTACCCAGGACTGATTCCCCAAAAGGTGGGAATCCCAAGAAACCAGCACATCGTGCCACTCAGGATCAACCTCTCTTCCTCCTTTCCTAATCACACCACACACAAAGAGTTTGCAGTGCAGGGAGACTATAAATTCTCAGTATACCATTAGTCATCAATGCCAGCAGCAGTGAAGATGCCAGCAGCACAGCTGGGCAAGATCAGCACCCAAACCGAGGGTCCGCAGAAGGCATGACTCGTGCCCTCCCTGCCCTTGCCATCCTGCCAGCTAAAGACAGCACGGGCTTGGCTGCCAATTCCCACCTCCCCCCACAGGTACAGCCTCCAGAGCCACGCTGTGCCCACAGGGATGTTCTTCAAACTGAATTTATTACTGTGCTCAACCCATAAATAAAGCTAACTCCAGAGCGCTGGGAGGTGGGAAGATGAAAGCCAAAGGGGTGAGCGTGCCAGTCATGCCTTGCCTGTGCCACGCAGACCCTGGGGCCATGTTTACGTGTTCTCAGAGCCTTGTGAACTCTGGAAGCAAGGGGCAATTGAGGCAAGGCAAGCCCCTTTTGTCAGCTGCCCTGTGAGCACCCTATGTTCTATTCCCCGTGCAGACGGCTACATTGCAGCACTTAAACTCCCTCGCGCTTTAAAAGACTGTGAGAAATAAGAACGTGCCACTGGAAAGGTTATATTTAGCCCTCCTATCTGCATTCACCTTGAGCGAAATCAGACACTCAAAACGTAGCAATAGCCTACCGTGCAGAGGTACAGGCTGTACATCTGAAATTACATGAGCCACCACTCCTGGGGCTTAACCGCTGCCGGACGGCCAGAGCGAAACTTCTCAGAAGGAGCAGGGGTGAACTCAATCGCTAGCCCGGCCTCATCCGATCTCAGCACATGGAGATCAGAGTGGTTCATTTCTGCCACGAGAGCAAAACGTGACAGGATTTCCACTTCCCACTTGGAGTTTGCACCAAAATGGCATTACTTTGAGGAGTACAAAGTGTTCATTGGAAATGGAGCAAATGCTAATCCTTGCTAACAACACAACTTTAAAGTGATTAGCATGAAAAAACATCCTTAAACGTCCTTAGTCTATATATCCACGTGAATTTCTCCTTGCCTCACGTATCCAAGGTGTTTTGTCCACCTGTATTTCACCACTACAAGCAGTAGGAACAAAAGGGTATTCACACAAACAGCCACTGGAGCAGGACAACAGGCACTTCAGCTTCCTCCTCCAGTCAGCTGAGAAAAAAGACCCAGCAAAGGGTGAGTGACTGCACCTGGGCTCTCCCTGCTGACCAATGTCCTGTGCTTCAGGCCTGTGGCTCTCTCTGAAGCCGGGCTAGTTAACACCGCAGGGTGACTGACTGTCATCAGCAGGTGCAGCACCCTCAGCTGTCCAAGCGTCCTCGTCACACGGAGCAAACCAGCAGCACCATTCAACAAAACAAATGCAACAGCTTCTCTCTGGACTACTACCAGGGAGTGCTCTCACTTTTAGCATTAAGATCACAATCACAGAATGGTTTGGGTTGGAAGGGACCTTAAAGACCATCCAGTTCCAACCCCCCTGCCATGGGCAGGGACACCTTCCACTAGACCAGGTTGCTCAAAGCCTCATCCAGCCTGGCCTTGAACACTTCCAGGGATGGGGCATCCACAGCTCCTCTGGGCAACCTGTTCCAGTGCCTCACCCCCCTCTCCAGGAAGAGCTTCTTCCTGATATCTAATCTAAACCTCCCCACTTTCAATTTAAACCCATTACCCCTTGTCCTGTCACTACAGACCCTTGTAAAAAGCCCCCCCCAGCTTCCTTGTAGCCCCTTCAGGTACTGGAAGGCTGCAATAAGGTCTCCCCGGAGCCTTCTCTTCTCCAGGCTGAACAAGCCCAACTCTCTCAGCCTGTCCCCATAGCAGAGGTGCTCCAGCCCTCTAAGCATCTTCGTGGCCTCCTCTGGACTCACTCCAACCGGTCTATATCCTTCTGATGTTGAGGGCCCCAGAGCTGGATGCAGCACTCCAGGTGGGGTCTCACAAGAGCAGAGTAGAAGGGGAGAATCCCCTCCCTCGACCTGCTGGCCACACTTCCCCTGATAACAGCCCAGGATGCGGTTGGCTTTATTTTATGTAATGCTAAAAAAAAAAATATAACTTAGGCAATATGATAATTTCATTTGTGCCCTCACAAAGATCCCAAACTTTTAAAGCCCCTTCTTTCTCACACTACACATTCTATCAACCCAGCACAGCAAGAACATCACAGGTGGCATTTGCACAACCGCAGTTGCGGCTCAGCTCTCACGTAAGGAGAGCAAAGCTGCCCAACTGCTTCCATTCAGGATGCAGAAGGCAAAAACGACCACCCACCTATTTCTAACGCGACACTTCGGCCGATTACACCGAGAAGACTGGGAAGAGAAGCTAAGGCACTGAAACAACTCGGACGAGGAAGAGCATGCTGTGCTGACAAAGCGTGTACGCTTTTATCACGATTACGCTAAAGGGCACAGTAACAGCTGCCAAAGAGAGAAGCAGAAGGAAAAAGGCAAGGTTTCTCAGTATGTTCCAAAACACAGAACACCACAGCGAAGCCTCTTTAAGCTCTTAAACTCTCACCCCCTTTACCCGAGTCTCCACTACCTCACGAGCGCAAGCTTCGGAGGAAAAGAGAGTAAGAAAAAAAGAGACTTGTACCTGACACCCATTCTGGGCACAAATGAAGCATCACAGATTGAAATCCAAACGGCAAAGTTTCATCTATGCCTAAAGCAAACATCAGGCACTTGGCTGCCACGGTGATGAGCACAGTAAAAACACCTTAATCACTCTGCATTCTGCAAGAGTAAAGCAGGGCTTGGTGCGACAGGTCAAAACACCGTCTGGCATCACACCCGACTGTCTTCTCAGGCTTTAGGAAAGGGTTTATTTGAGCACTGCAGTTGTGCAAAACCTGAAACACGTAATAAATGAACAGAGAGGCTGTGTATGTTATCACGCATATACACTACTCCGGTCCTGCACGGGAGTTACGAGCTGATGGATCAACGGTTCCCAACATAAAACGCCCTAAGACTGTTTGGGAAATGAGTCACCTGCTTGACTAGCAGATGTTTGCTAACACCAGGAGAATAAACGCTCGGCGTTGGAAAGCTAAGCAAGTTGTACCACATGGTTGTTCGAAATAAACCCCAAAGTTCCATGTTAAAACTCAACACCCCCATGTTCCCTTTAGAATGACAAACCATTTAAAAAGATTCTCTTTATAAAACTAAAGCTAACAGCAGCCGACTCTTACGTGGAACGCATTTCTATTACAACACACATACTGAATTTGAAGGTACAAAGAGTTTCCAAAGCTGTTCCAGACCATCAAGCCGATTTTGACTTTTTGGGGCTAACCCCACCACCTTCAGCCGCCTTCTCTGCTGGCCTCTTCCTTAACCCTTTCATCTTCCGCGTCTGCAGTTTGCCGAGGTCTTGCTTCTGCATGTGGATTCGGCCGTACGTTGTACCAAACACGTCGTGAGAGATATTCTTTTTCTTCTTAGGCTGTAAGGGAAGAACCGCGTTAGTATTTCTGAGCAGAGGGTGCCAGGAGCTCTGGCGAGAAGGCAGCTATCTGGCCTTCCCATCACCACGGTCATCGGCAACTAAACTACCACACCGAGTGCCTAAAAGCAAGGCTGCATACGTTGCTTGGAGCTTAGAGATTAAGGTTTGTTCTGATCTTATGGACCACCAGAGGAGAGTTTGTCTGCTACCACAAAAGCGCTGTGGCCCCAGACATATCAGCGGCCCTATGTCAAAGCAACCTCCAGTGACTGTACAACAGTCGGTACCTCAGCTGTTGCTCTTCTTCACCCGTAGGCCTGGAACAATACGCTTTCCAAGGCACGTACCTTCAGGGCTTTCGGTTGTTTTAATGACAGCTTGTAAAGGTCATCTGAAGCTAAATGTGTCCTCCTCATAACCAGATCTAATGAAGGTCCCATCTCTTCCAGTTCAATTCTTGGTATTTTACAACCAGATTTCTTCAGGAGCACCCTAGAAGGGAAACAACCAAAATCCTCTGTGATAAAGGTTCAACATCTTCTGAAAGGGCACGTTCAGTCCTCTAGGTCGGAAGACTATTAAAGACAATTGCTACTGATAAACTATGATTGAGAAAAGTGCCTGGCAATAACAGTTTACAATATATTAAACCTGTTCCACCACAATTTGAACACACCCAAAATATAACTTGGCTAAGGTCACTTCTTCTGGTTTTCAACGAGACTAGTATTATCAGCATTTCTGATAAAACTCAGCTCCCCCAGTACTCTGCAAGCTGTTTCACCCTTCAAATTCAGAACAGTGCTCTGGGTATTAACAGGCATGAAAAACACTGACTACAGTTTACAGCAAACTAATCTGAGCACTAACCCAGGAAGTCGTTTGTTTTGAAGAATGATGATGTGGAACTAAAGCCATGAATGCTCAGAGCCTGCTAAGGCAAGGCCGTGAACGGCGAGGGCCAACGCCAAAGCAGCAACAAGGATTTGTCCTGTCCTGCCTTCTCCTATTTCTCCTTGTGTATCGCTGGCTGCAGCCTACCAGCCCTCGTCCTCGGGGAAACACCCAAGCCAGGAGAGCCCTAGACATCAGCCTGATGACAGGCTAAGCCTGGGAAGCCCGAGCCAGTACTCGGAATTCACACCACCTTGCTAACCCAGTCGTATGAAAGAGCATCCTCCTGGCTAGAAGGGCGAGCTCAAGAAGGAAGGAAGAGCAGGTTTAGGGCTTATCCACCCTGCAAGTTACCCGGCATGATGCTGGAACAGCTCTACACAGTACATGTTTTAAATGCAGCACACTGTTGCTCAAGCCAGTTCAGTTACACCACTACGGGCTACGTGGTAAGAGGTACTAGCTGTTTAGTTTACACACGTAAGTTTTAAGTAGAACAAATCGCTCAATCATTTAGGATGAGGAGGCAGGGGTTACAGCATAATGTTGAGTAATTTGGTGCCCTGCTTGTTCATCGCTGACTTTGCACAAGTACTAGATCTGCTGAGGCCTGAGGCCGCGGGCTGTGAACATTCACCTAGCCACGCTTTTGGCCAGGATAATTTTCTTCTTGGTAGCTGGGGTACAGTGCTGTGGTTTGGATTTAGGATGAGAACAACATTGACAGCAACAACTAAAACGTCGGTGTGCTAAGCAGTGTGCATCCTAGGTTTAGTCTGACAGCACAAGCAGGTGCACAAGCAGCACAAACCAGAAGGATAAGGATGCTACAGCCATCACCAACTTGACAAGAGGAGAACAGTTAACGCCCTGCCAGGAGAAAAGAAAGCATCCAACGAGGTGTTAGAAGACCTCAGAAATCACCACTGGAGCAAAAAGGTGCATGAGGGGCACAGGCACAGGAAACGTATATAGCTGCCCAGGAATTCCCTTGTTCAGGAGCCCTCTCCAGAGGCACCCAGCTCGAGCTGGGGTTTTGCTCTGCTGTACCATCTGAATAAATATATTTTTTTTTAACCTAAGAGGCGATACTTGAGACTCTGCTATGGGAAACCAAGGGCCAAGCCCAAGGAAGAGCACGCAAACATGAGAACGTCCGCACGGAAAGA
>NW_010233360.1:5908-14186 GCF_000690775.1 Eurypyga helias
GGAGTTGCCCGCTGCGAACAGAGACCGGAAAGACTCGGCCAGCGTGTGACTCCAAGGCTGGTGTATCTGCGCGCACATGGTCTCTCCTTGAACTCTGGGGAAAAGCTGACAGGTGCTCCAAAAAGCCAACAGGTAGTTAGCACACGTACTCACTTATAGCTCCGCAGGTAGATTTTCCCATCTGCAGCTGTGAAATGCAGAACGTACTCTAACCCCGCCAGACGGATACTGGGCACACTAGGACCTCTGAAGAAATCTGAAAGAATATTTGGAAAGAGTAAGTGCCACTCTTCCTGGCAAAAATAAATAAATAAATAAAACCAACAGGTGACTCTATGCAAATTGGTTTATTTCCTAACGGAGCCGCATCGCAGCAGGGACACGAGCTCCTTGCCTATGCAGCTATTTTTGTTGCAACTAACCACGCAAGGTTACACCCAGGATGGCTCTAGGAAAGCCAGACTGGTATGTTTAATGGGAATCCTCACCGCAGCCCTGCCGGAACAAGAGAGAGAAACTTAACTTTAGGTGCGTTGGCTCCTGCACCGGTGAAACCAAACTTGGGTGCAGAAACCGCGGCAGGAACACAGTGCCTTCCCAGAGATAACTTGGTAGCAATACACATGCTACCTAGAAATAAGTTCAGGGAGAAGAGCAAATGTACTTTCAGAGCAGTAACTTAGTTTTATGGTGCTACCTGGGACAACTGCATTGTCTATTCTAAATATTCAGCTCTAAAGTCAGAAAAAACAATATGTATCTTAGTGTTTAGGCCAGTTCATGCTCAGCTAAACACAGATCAGTTCAGATGTCGGTTTAAAGCCATCATTCAAGCTTAAGAACCTTAAATCGGAGACAGATTTGGAAGGATACCAAGAAGGATCAAAAACAGTGTAAATGGTATCTTCTCTACTCTTACCTACATACTCTTTCACTGACCTGGGGAAAATGTTCAGACATACTGCTTCCATCATACCTCCCCCACACCAAAGCCCTCCTGCCCTTCCAGTAAAGCAGTATTTGCCACTACAATTACTGTTTTCTCTATTTAATAAGCAACACATAACTACAAACCTAAGAAATACATGCTTGGATTGCAAAGAGAACGCTGCAACGCAGGTTAAGTCCAAAACGAGCCGTTCTCTAGCGAGGTGCCTGCAGCAGGCCACAAAAAAAAAACCCTGTGCGATCCGAGAGGCTGCAATAAGCACAGCAATCTGTCCAACAGATGCAGAGGGTGGAGAAAGAACGCGACCTTGACTGAGGGAACAAGGTGTGCTAATAAACACAACAGGGCAACACCGAAACATCGGAGAACCGCTAACAGATGCAAAACACATCAGCCTCTTCCGTTCTGTCCCATTTTCAGGTCCCTGAGCTCGTTGTCTTTCCTCAGCTACCTTTTTCAAGAGGATCAGCACTGGGGTGACATCCAAAACAAAGTCCTGCTGGCAGATATCAGCTGGAGTCTAGCCAGGAAATTTCCTTGGTCAATTAACTAACTCACTCTCCTCCTCTGGTGGAGAAGTTAAGGTTGCAAATACCAGATTTTGTTTGCTTCTGACACGTTTTCCCTTTGACTAGTTCTCTGCAGGCACACAAGCTTACGCTGACAGTGAGTTTACTGGCAACACCTCACTTCCCTATCTTCCTGTGGCACCATACATCGTTTCACCCACAGGATGATCCCTGCCAACAAACGCAGGCGGTCAGGAGCTTCTGTTCCCTGGCAGTGCCCAAGAGCTGTGGAAGCCTTACCCTTCAGCATGACCCACGAGTTGAAGTTTTTAATGCACGCTTAATTTACAGCTCTTGCTTTGGTTGGACTACAGACTTGCTTTCTCCTTTCTTTCCATCCCTAGTTCTTTCTCTCCCTTGTCTTCAACATGTTTCCAGAGCTTCTAATGTACTTTTTCCTGCAGAGCCCTTCACAAGACTTTTCCATTTCCAGATTAAATTCCTAAATTATTTTGGAACCCGAGTCTATAACACTCCTTTTTGTCTCAATTCATGTCCAAAAGCTGGTAACACTGTAACCCATCTAGTTACGGGTTAGCAGAGTTCAAACTCTATCCCAGATATTTCCCAGCCATCCATCCCCTTACTTGGCCAGAAGAAAGGCACAGATCATACTTTGGGAAGCATATAAGCAAGTCACGCAGCACCTAGCCATTTTTTGGATGAAATGGGTATGTGAGAACAGAATTAGCAAGCAGGCAGTGCTGTCAGAGATGGAACAGTTTATAAACACAAGCATAAAAACCTACTAGAATGTCATCAACTGCCTTCCCAAGACTTATATCGCAAATGAATTCCTACACAACCACATCGGTGGGCAACGAAAACCAAAAGAGAAAGAACGGGACGTCTTAGTCTTCCAGGTCTCTGAAGAAAAATGCAGCTGCCACTTACTTCTCCTAAGTAACTTCTTGCACTTCACAATTTAAGCAGACTACAGGGTTTGGTTCCCATGAAGACAATAATTCACCCCTGCCTTTAATTTTACAAAGAGACGTTCCAAACACGCAGAAACCCTTTGGATACCGCAAAAGCCAAGGAAAGCTTGGTTGTTCACCAGCATCATGCTGCTTTGGCAACAAGAAGCTGTTAGCTACCTAATATTCCCTCTGGGATACCAACAACAGTGCTACAGTAACAAGATACTTGCTGTTTGTTGTTATAAAGATACTTTTCTCTCTTGCTTAGCCAGAGTGGCTGCTTAAAGGCACTGTCTTTTGCGGGAACAGGAAGAATCGGTGCTTCCCTCTCAGTCAGGGGCAGTTTTGAAGCAGGTCAAATTACTACCCAAGCAATTTTAATTGGTTAGTGACACCTTCAGGCCTTTACGTTCCTTAACCTTTTCTTTTGTCTGTTGTTTCGCATCTAGGTATTTCGTAGGCAACAGGAGAATATTAAGACCTGGAGTACTCAGGCTACTTTCAGGAAGAACGGGTGTGGACCTGAGCACATTGGACTGCGGAGTCATTGAAGGCAAAGAAACGCGTCAGGGAAGACTAGTTAGTCATTTGCCAGCCATCTCAGGACGCATGCCTTCCACCTAAGGCACCAAGCTGTCTGATCAGGGGGTGCGTGGGCGCATCTGGGTGCCAACCACCAACGCCGCGCAGACGCCTGAAGGCGATACTCTTGCGAAAACAACGTGCCTGCTTCCGGCAGCGCAAACACGCCGCGGTAACAGTCGCTTCTCTTCAGAGCCAATATTCACCCACCTTCAGAGGTTTATAAGCGCTGTTACTTTCCTCTATCCCCAAGCACCGATCAGCTGTACTGAGGGGATGCAAATGTTCTCTGCTCCTGCTCCCCTTTTCAGTCTCATTCCAGATGAAACATCTTACTTTAAGGAATTACAAAACTAAAAAAATACCTCATTTTAAAGGTCTGTTTCTAAAGAGCAATCATTTGCCTGCTTGACTGGGGAAAAAAGCCCAACCAGTATTTATTCTGTAGGAACGGGGAGGTCTTGCAAAGCTGCAGGATGATGAATTTGGTACAACCCAAGAAAGGAACTGAAAGAACACGACTCTTCTTACTGGGCCAGTTTCAGTATTTTACTAGAGCTTAAAAACCAAAGTAACCTACTTTTAGGAAACCTATCAAAAAGAACCAAACCCACCCCACTTACTAGATCTGGTTCTACCCAGCAAGACACTGTTTAAGCATCAAGAGATATGGTACCACATGACTTTCAGGTCCCAAAAAGTCACCCAAAGTATAATCATTTTTTGTAGTTCCCCAGAAAAAACCCACAATGTGCTTTATTTTCCAGAGCCCTCCACCTCCAGACGTTACGCTGGTTTGTTGACGAAGCTCCAAGCCTGACTTGAAGTTATGACTCAGCTATTATCTATAGCTGACTTGTACTGCACATGTTGTTTCCACATACTTCAATCAATGGCACTGTTGGTACATCTGGTCAATTTTCCAAAAGAAAACGTTTTCATTATAAAAACACAAGCTCATTTATACTGATTTGACATTTTTGTAAGAAATAATACCCTACTTTCTGAACTGAATCCACTGATTTTACACTAGGTACTTCAAAAATATTATCTGGTTAGAGAAGTGATGATCCACTACAATTACAAGGGTTGGACCTTTGGAAAAATATGACATTTTCCCACATGCAAAATCCTGAATTTTAGTGAACATGCAGTTTCAACTTCAGAGTCTTTTAGGCTGGTGTTCTTTTACCCCCTAACATTCACGATAAGTTAATTTCAGGTGAAATAAAATTTACAAGTGCCTGTTCTGGTTTCCTCTCTGCACTGAACATAAGCAAACACCGACAAACCAGTGTTTCCCAACAGATCGTGTTACTACAGAGTTACGCAACCCTACTGCTCAAATAACCAAAATACTGACCAATGAGAAGGCTCTTCAGTCTTCTGTATTCTTCACTTACATCAAAGATGTCACCAGCAAATATCAGCATTGGTTTTGTTCCCTCCGGACATTTACTGTTCTGTGGAATAAGAGAGTGCGTGTTAGGGAACGTATCGCTGATGTAACGGGCGGTCGGGCATTCACCACCGAATGAAAGGTTGTCGTGACCTGTGATCAATATGGACAGAACTGACACCCTTTTCATTGAGCAACACTCTTGGGTATGCAAGGACTTGGTTTTTAAAAGGGCCAACTGGATTATTCTTTGTGCTGGGTTAAAAAAAGAAGAGACGTTCTTGACTATAAAGTAACACCTTCTGGGCAAAATGAGTGCATTGGCCTGCAACTACTAACAAGAGAACTAAAATTAGAGGCAAACAAGTCTACTCTACTTCTGACAACGCAGAGCACAGGAAAAAGGCTAAAAGAATGGTTTAGTCAATCACCTAATTCTGATCCTGGCCAACAGATACATTTATTTTACTATAACTTACCTGCTATAAATAGTCCTGTGAAGATACACGCTACAATCTGACCTTATAAACTGTAATTTCTTCACCATCCCTCTAGACTGTCCTGCCAATTTATATGCCGTGAGACAATAAGGACAAGAGAAATTCCTTATTTTTGCAGTGTATGAACTGCTTGATATAAAAGTGCACACGTGTGAAGTAGGTTTTAGTCTTGTCAAAATAACAGAGCCATAAAAGGCGAATTTTCTCTGGGTTTAAATAATCAAGATGCTGGCTCCCTGACTGAATGAAATGCCAGTTTTCAGGGAATCTAATGTCACGTGCTACTGAAAGCTAATGAAAGTTTCAGAATCATGTGTCAGTGAAGTAAACCCCTTTGGTTATAACTTGGGAAGAGGGATTTCTGTTTTCAAAGCCTAGACCAGTTTATATAGGGACCTACCATGAGACAACCAGACTAAGGAATTCCGTAAATGTAACTCCTTAATTAAAAAGGAAAATATTAGCAGTAAACCAGGTCTGAACCCAGAATTAGGAATAAAGTCGCAAGCTTGCTCAAAACAACCAAAATAACATAAAAATAACGTCCTGGGGCACACAAATTAGCAAGCCTCATGTACTGCATGAAATGCTTTTTGAACTCCCGCCCTTGCTGCAAAGCACCGAAAAAGCCAATGCACGAAAAAAATCCACCAGTAGATGTCACTGACATACCGAGTCAGCCATTCCTTACCTTGACGTCTTTTAGGGATACGAACTTCTCAACGCCCAGCTCAATCATGTCGAGGACGTGATAGTCAAACATGCGACCTGCGGAAGTAAAAACCGGAAAATCCAGCTATTTAAATACCCATGGAAAGCTAGACCTTTTGTCCAAACACAAACCCAAGTGAGACGTTACCTATTATCAGGTTGTTAGGTCGCTTCTTGTTATGAGAGCCAAACAGAAACAAAGAACAATCGGATTTCTTGGAAAAAAATTCCTACAATTGAGGAAAAGAACAAAACTCGTGAGTTCCAGTTTGTAGCGTTTAAAACATTTGGTGAAGGTACGTGTCACGGGCGTTATTTACTCCCTACTGCAGCTTTAAAGATCCAGCCAGGCAATTTTTTCTTGCTGTTTTATCCGTAATGCCCTTTTTCACAACTCCTCATTATTTGTTTGTACAGAAGACGCATTCAACCGCTTCTCCTTGCCTGAGGAGTATCTCCAAGTCAGCTGCAGCTGTAATGCCTCGCTTCAGTTACCCAGCTAAGCTTTGTGCAGCACATGGCTTCCAAACAGCTCACTCATTCCCTCAGCAACAAGTCTATGAATGCCGGGAAATACCTCAAGATCTCACACATGGGCACGAGAGGCCTGCTGGAATCGAAGAATCTTTTAGGCTGGAAAAGACCATCAAGACCATCAGGTCCAACCATTAACGCAGAGCATCCTTACGTCCATTTATTATTTAAGACAGATGCTGCTTAAACCCATGCCGGTAGGTTTAAGACCGTCACAGAGCAGATCTTTTCTCCAGGCAGAGTAGACAGAGAACCTGTTATGGTTATTATGTCCAGAGCCAACATCACAGCAATTCTCTCTGAGGATGTCCAACTCCAAAGCCTTTTTATGCACTGCTGCTTCTCAAGGCTGCCCCTCATTCCATGCATCGACCTCAGTTCCTAGATACACACATGCTATTTATCCAGTGCTTCCCAGAAGCAGCAGAGTTTCTATACCCACACTTGGCGAGCTGTGAAGCAGAAAAAGCCGCCGCAGCTCCTCCCACTCCTGCAGCAGCAGCTCAGAGAGGAGACTGAAGCTCTGCCCTTCTGGGAGGTCAGCAGAGACACCCCCAGGAGCCCTCCTGGCCTGGCTCAATTGCACGTACCTATCACAGAGCATGGCACTGAGCTCTGCCACCGGGGCCCTGGAAAACCCTGACTGCAGACAGCTCTAGAACAGACCAGAGGGCTCAAGCAGCTGTTAATCACAGCGTGTTGATAATTATGTAAATTCTCTAACAGCTGTATCATATTTTATTTAAAAGATACAAGAAACTGAAATGCCCCAAACATGTCCTGCGTATACTGCAACACCACGTACGCTGCCAAACTGCCCTTTTAAAAAGATGCCTGCAACCAAATCCCAAAAAACCAAGCCACAACCCCTAGCTTGATCTGACTCCCCACACCCTTCCAGTCTTCGATTCTTTGTTGACACCGTTCTCAATGACCTAACCCCATTGTTCTGGGGTTACAAGAAGTAAAGTTCCCTGAAGGGTCCCCTTTTAAAATATCAGAAGGATTTCAGCTGCCACGTTTTCCCAGAAATGATCAGAAGTTTAAGCCAGTGGTCAGCTGACGATCAGCTACTTCCCGTATGACCGTGAAGTCAAGTCACCCAGCCATGGGATGGATTGTAAGAGCTTTAGTTTCAGCAAATAACGTCACAAATCCTTCCCCGCTGCCTACAGTAAGTTTGCCATTCCACTCACGATGTTTTAGGGATGGCTGCGTTACCGTGCTTCATGCCAAGAAGGGAAGCACATCCTACAACACCTCGGCATCGGTATTAAAGTAGATGAAGCAACCTTCTACGCTGGTGTATCTACACCGCAACCGCAATGACTTTTTTGTTCCTAATATTAAAAATGCTTGAACTCAACTGTTCAACTTCAGCAACCCAGTGGCTGCCTTCACTTTTTAAAAAAAATGATCATTAGGGATCCTTAGCTACCTCTTCTCCCCGTTTTCATTTACAGAGAATTCCTTAGACATGCTTCCCCTTTATTTTCACAGTCCCTTTCAGACAAGGTAGCGCACTTGCGCCCAGTGCGTATGTGTTTCTTTCTTCACACACAGTTTTACCTCATACAACACCCCCAAACTCCCAACCTCTGTGCACATTTTCAGAGTTGTTTCACCAACTGCCTCACACCCTAGGCAGCTGACCCTTCTTCTCCTGTGGTTGCTCCAATAAAGTTCTTTGTGACTTTAAGGCTGTGTAAGAGAAGATGTGGTTTGCACTTACCAATGACGTTTGGTCCTCAAAAGGCCTGGTAATATTTTTCCTGAAAGAAGAAAAAAAAAAAAAAGGAAAAAACATTTGGGGGGAGGGGGGGAAAACCAAACCACAAAAAAACACCACACAACCAAACAGGGAACTGGCCCAGACAAGCACTTCTAGTCAGTTCTCTGATAATATTAACATTCTGCATCCTACTGGAAACTCCAGCAGTGCAGGTTCAGTTTTTGTTCAAGCTCTAAGCAATACTGATACTGCCAGGAGCGCCTTAGTGCCACCACTGCCATTTTAAGTACTTCCCTCCACGTCTCCTGGAGCCTGACTTCTGGACTACCAATGATGCTGCTTCTTAAACTAATGCCTTCATGGAATCATATCATAGAATGGT
>NW_010233361.1:0-3184 GCF_000690775.1 Eurypyga helias
CTCGTGCATCTCCATCACCCCCTCCCACATCACCCACCTGGGGGGCACACGCGGGGCGTCACCATCCCCTTAAGGGTTTATTTTTCAGTTACTTGACCCGGGGCCTGATCAGACCCGTCCAGCTGATGCGTCAGAGCTGCCCGTCTCATCTCTTGAGCTGAGATGCCCCTCCTTCTCCCCAGCTGAAAGGAAAGAGTTGGATATCGTTCACTGATCCTTCGGGGGGTTGTAAAGGATTCCAGGACCTGGGAAACTGCTCTGGACGGGGTAAAACAGTGTTAAAAATTACCCACCCGTTGTTTAACTGGAGAGCGGCCAAGCCCTGTTGTGGGGCTGGTCCTTCCCTCTTGGGGAGGGAGGTCTCCATCCCCTGGGGGGGGTTGAGCGGCTGGGGCTGTCGGCAGGATTGGCAGGGCTGTGATTTCCAGCTGTCGGGATGGGGAGCAGCCTGACGGGCATCCAGGGCAGCGTTGGTCCCCACCCTGGGAGCTGCCCCACTGCTCCCACAGCCAAGGGGGTGGGAGGCTCCGGGGGGGATTTGGGGTTCTCACGGTGTTTCTGGGGGTGTTCGGGGGGGAATCAGCTGTCATCCAGCCTGTGCCCTGTGGGCTCCTCCGCTCCCCAGTGCAAAGGGCCGGGGCAAAGCCGCCTTCCCAAAAAAGGGAGGCACGGGCCGGCCCCGGGATTCACGCCGTGTTCCCTGCAGCACTCGGGAGCATTGAGCTGGTACTTCCCACAACAGATTTCGTTTTCCATAATATTCCGGATGAAGGTGCAGAGAAAAGACTCTAACGTCATGTATCGCAGTGCCCCATCAGCGTGTCCCTCTCCCTCTCCTTCTCCCTCTCCCCCCTCTCCGCTGTTTTTGGGACGGTTGAGCCCAAACGGTGTTTGCGGTTGCACCAGCGATTAATCTCTGTAGCAGGGGAGGGAACTCCTCCTATGAATCAGGCTCATAACTCTCGGCACACACATTCCCAGAGCCCCGTTGGACTATTAATCCTCCCGACTCCCTGGGGTAGGGAGGATGGAGGGGGAAATGTCACCTTGTGCGGGAGAGCTGTGATACGCAGCCAAGGCAGCCGGCTCTGCCTCGGAGATGGCTCCCGGTCTCCAGATCACTCCGATGGACCATGTGGCCTCACAATTGATTTAAAAAGGGGGAGAAAAAAAAGAAAAGGCAAGTGCTCAGCTCTGGTTTTGCTGCTGCTGAGAGGACAGATTTGCCTGCTGGCAGCTCTCGGCCGTTAAATGGATGAGCTATTCAAGTGTGGGTTATGGATTTAGGATCAGCCTGACTGTGCTGGAGAAGACACACGATGCCGAGCCCAGATGGATGTGTGGTCCGGGCTGGGGGCCCGGGGGATGCTGACACGCTCTCTCCCTTGGCGGCAGAAGGTGGGATGGAGGAGCCTTCACCGGGAGCAGATAACCTTGCGAAGGGCGAGAAGCTCCTCTGAACTCCTGCATGGACGGCTTGGCCGGGTCCCCTCCTGGCTGTGCACGAGGGAGGATCACGGGGGGGCATGCAGGATCACGGGGGGGCACACATGTGCTGCTGACTCCCGGAGCAGGAAAAACGAGCCCAGCTTGTGGCTGAACAGGGTGACAGGAGGTTGATGAAACGGGCTCTGCTCGGAGGAAGGAATTGGCGGCTTCCCTCTGCGTTTGGGGCAGTTGGCTCTAAGGGATCACGGGCCGCACGTGCGGTAGCGCTGGGGGAGAGGGACTTGGGTGCATCGGGGCCGGGGCTGCTTCATCCCTGCGCCACGCTGTGCCGTGGTGCCGGCCTCAGAGCCGAGTGGGTGAGCTCCCGGTGAGCTCCTGGTGAGCTCCCAGCTTCCTCACTGCCTTTCCCCGTGGCGAGCGTGTGGCACCCTCGCAGCCCGTCAGCCGGGTGCGCTGCTGCTTGCTGGGGCAGCCAGCCAGTGCCACCACCGTCCGTCCCCCCCTCGGTGGCACTGGGAGAGGAGCCTTGCTTGGCTTGAACATTTCAGGGTCTGGGAGCAACTTCCAGGCTGTGAATTTCCCTTTCCAGCCCCAAAGCTGCCAGGAACACCCTTGCTGCTCCTGCGGGCAGCTGGCACACCCAGCCCTGGCATCCGCGGGATGGTAGGGAGTGAGCCGGAGCGTGTTGGACCTGGACCCGCTCCTGCCCCGCCGACAGCCAACAGGAAGGACCCAATTCTTTGGTTTTGGCTTAAAAGGATCATTGAGCAGCCAGACAGCGGAGCACAGGAAGGCCTCTCCTGGTGTTGCTCCGAGTGGGGCGGGATATGCCGCATGCTCACAGCCCGGCATGTGCCTGCACTCCGGGTGCCGCCGTCTCCCAGCCCACGAGCGCTCCTGGAGCTGCCGGGTGCCATCCGGCCTGCCAGCGCTAGCACAGCTCGAGAAGCAGGAGCAGTTTGAGTCTCTTTATTTTTATTTTCCATTTTTGACGCTGTTCCGCGGCCCCTCCGTCGTGCTCCTTGTTAAGCTGTTAAATCACTCCATTTACTTAGTACGGGCATTGCTGAGAGCTCATTTTTATCTTGGTGAAAACCAGACTTGCTCATGGGCACATAATGAAATTGTATAAATATACCCTTAGCTGGGAATCTAATTTATTTTTCCTGTTCATTATGGGGTAGAAGGCCATTATGAGATGTATAACTTTTATTTTTTCCTCAGTGCTGGAATTGAAAGGCTGGAGCGGGCTCTTTTTATACTGATGATTCCGTCCTGATTCAATTTAAAGCTGGTTAGAGCTCAAATACTGTAGCATAATTGACAAAGATCAGTGCGGGTTGTAACGCCGCTGTCTTGTCTGCGGCTCCGGCAGCAGCGCCGGGCGAAGGCAGGTTGGGAAGCTGCGTCCAGCCGAGAGCGGGATGGGAGGCCAAGGCGCACCCGTGGGCATCCCCGCCGAGCCGTGGGAACGCGGAGCCCGGGGGTCAGCAGGACGTGAGTCTGTCCATTTGTCCATCAGCAGGATTGATTTTTTTTGGCTGTATTGATACTGCTATAAAGTCATGTTTATGGAGCTATAATTAAGCAGGGCCATTTAGCAGGCAGCGGTAAGTGCGAAGCAGATTTATGGCCCGGCTCAGCCTTCTGCGGCGTTGTATTTCACCATGAAGTGCACCGGGTTTTTATGTGTTCTGCGATTGTGTTCGTTTGACAGTGATTAGTATAATGGGGG
>NW_010233362.1:0-2215 GCF_000690775.1 Eurypyga helias
GCCGGCAGCCGCCCGGCCGTGACCACTCTCGCCTTGGACGGCGGGGACGAAGCTTTAGACCGCACCGGATGCCTCGAGGCTTTGCACCGACATCCAGGGGTCGGGTCTTGCATCTGCTTCCAGAGCTCGCGTGCGCTGGGCAGCGGGAAGCTACCCGATGCCAGCTCTCCCCAGGATGCGCCCAATATGACTTCCCGTTTTTATTTTATTTTCATTATTTTTTGCTGCTCAAGGCTGCTAGCAGAGCACCAAAAGAGCAGACTGGCTTAGCAACCCATCAAAACTAGCACGGGGCTCGTACGCAGACCCACCCCCACTGCGCCGGCGGAGGGGCAGCAGCCGTGGGCTGCTCCGGGAAGGTAAAAGCCAAAACCACCTATGAACAGACTCACGAGCCACCCAGCCACAAACACCCACACAGCTGTTTTTCTTCTCCAGCATGGAAGTAATCGTCAACGCTCCTCATCAAGGAAAAGCACACATGGCGTTTCTTACACTGAGACGCAATGCTGGAGTCCCCCCTCACAAGATCATTTCCCTGTGCCTAAGACCCACACCTAGTAAGGTATTAACCAAGGTTTAAAGTCCTTTGGCAACGATAATCCCAAAATACAGCTGCTCCTTTCAGAAAGAAAATATTTTAGCTCTTACAGTTCATTTTTCAGATGTCTGTGGTTCAAGGGCAAGGCTCTAACTCACCCCCAAATCAACAGCACTGCAGTGGGATGTTGGCTAGTACCTGCACTTGCAGCCCACCCTTGGGGAGACACGAATAAATAATTATTTCAGAATTAAAGGTAAATCTATAATGTGATTGAACCAAACTGACAAATTAGACTTCTGCGTATTTCCCAGCAGCGTGGGTCTCTGCGGCAAGCCACACGAGGCGTTTGCAGGCAGAGCGATCAGGAAAATGCCAGGGCTCTTTCTCACACGTAACAGGAGCATTGAGGAGCTGCTTTGTCCAAAGCCTTACTAAAGGTCTCCTTTCTGCTTGGCATTTCCTATCCGTCTTGTGATGCCAGCACATGGATGTGACAGCCAGCCAGGATGGGAAGCCCGTCACGAAGCCCAGCTATGGTTTGGGCAGTGTAGGCAAACTTCACTGCTTCAGGGGTGTCACAGTGACAACCCTGTAAACCCGCACACGAACAGGACCCACGCTCGGCCTGCCCACCAAACAGTAGCCCGCAGCAACTCGCCTTCCCTGTGCTCTGGCTCTGCACGGCTCCTCACACAGCTCCTCACGGCTCCCTGGCTCCTCACACGGGGATGTGGCCCACTGGTCATCACCCCCGTACTGTGGTGATGTGCTCCCCTGCGCTTCTCAATTGTGTGCGGCTTTTGTCATCCAGAGGAGAACGATGGAGATTTAGCTCTGGATTAGCTACTTCAGCTCTGCTCACACCAGCGTGCGGAACTGCTTGTGGACAGCCCGTGGAAAAGTGTGTTACCTCAGGCAATGTGGAACTGGTGTGCTCTGAGGTGGATGTGTGGATTTGATACAAGAGTTTATCAACAATCTGTAAAACAAAAATAAAATCCATGTCTAGCTCCCATTTACCGTCCAGATCCTGCTCCGAACTGCTCAGCTTTCACAGAACGTGGTACAAGGAGTGGAGATACCAACCGGGGATTCGAATCGCAGCATGGCAGTCAGGAAGACTGGGTGCTGCAACGGCAAACGGCCGGGCTTCACATCCATCCTGCAAGTCCTCACTTGCCGGTGAGGGATGTGGTGTACGTACCTAAACTGTAAAAAGTTCCCGATTATCTCAATTCTACACAGAATTACAAACATCAGACTGCTCGCGCTTCCGCCAGCCCAGAACGCTTCTCGGTGCGCTCTCTTTATAGCACAGGGAAATCACGTCATTTGAAAACTTCCTCTTTATTCTCTCCTTCCTTAGGCTAAAAACGCCCGTTTATTGTCTTTTCATGTCTTAAAGATGAAGCCTGCCCGGCGTGTGCTGATTTCGTGAACAAACGTTTACAACAGCAAGGAGAAGAACTTCGGAGGGGGAAAAGGATGGAAACAGGAATCCTATATTAGCAGCTGCCGGCCGCGCATCCGGCACGGGAGAGCGCTCCCCCCGCTCCAGCCCGCAGCTTCCAAGGGCACTCCCTGGGAACCGCGCCCGGCGCTTTACAGGCAGGGCTGTAAAAACGGGCCTTGCCGTGAGCTCTCCCCAGGCGCTGCCGCCCGGGGCTGGAG
>NW_010233363.1:0-24193 GCF_000690775.1 Eurypyga helias
CCATTCTATGATTCTATGACTTCTCATCCCACCTCCTGCACCAGTCTCCCTCAAATGGTTCTCCAGTATTTGCAGCAGCCGCCGGATTGTTTCTCAAACCAGGAGGATGATAAATGGGGATGCAGCCAACTGGATCACAGAAAGGAATAGGTCTTGCCGAAGAAGGTCACCTTTCCTCAGGTCAGTTGAAATGCAGCTTTAATTGCAAAAATAAAAGGCATCATGTCTTACAGTATAATGTATTGCTGTTTCTACAAGTGAAAAAAAGCTTCAAATGAAAAAAAAAATATTCTACTTTTATGAGAGTATTTAGGCTACTCCAGCAATCCCATTACCAAATGTTTTAAACTGAAGCTATGCATCACAATGTTCCCCTTTTGAATGTCATACCCTGCCCAACCACATGGTCTCATGCTGTATCTAAAATACCACCAAACATCTGCTCCACTTTGCCAGCTATCCTTGATACGTATTGCAGATGTTAGCATGGTGAGTATGGAACTGTGTAAAAAGGATTGCAGAATTGTTCAAACTGAGAAATCGAGCATTTTCCTAGTAAAAGTGCAAATTTAATTCTTAATAAGTTATGGTACATAAAATTAATACTAGACATTTTTCCCCAGCTTAAGAAGAACCAATTTCATATCCAGGCAAGAAGAAAACTAAAAGATTCAACCTGTGAGGAAAGTTTTTGAATTTTTAAATGTGTATTTTATTAAAAAACTCACCTGTCCTTACAGTGGCATTCAAGACAAATGCCAACAAAAAGCAATATAAGCACTCAAAAAAAGCATAAAACTTACTGCAGTTCACCATTTCTTGCCCCTCTCTACATAACATGAATAATGTTTGGAGAGCTGGAATACAATCACAACCAACAGGTTTTGCAATTACCGAATGTCTTAGCTTCACTGTACATTTAATTACCTGCAAACACCATTCACTACCTCACATACTCCTCCGCTGTGAGCATTATCCTATAATTAAGCAAGATGGAAGTAAACAGTGTCATAAGAACATGAATCTCATTTTATGCAGTGAAGTCTTGAAAAAAAAAAAAAAAGAGGAATGACTGAAAGACAATCCAAAATGTGTCATCCCACACATTCAAAGATGGCAACATGACCAAATGAGGTATTTAGAGGAAAAAAAAAAATATTCAGAGTGTAAAATGCCAACAACTGGCAAACTTACAGTACTCACACTGCAAGTTGGATTACAGACTTATAAATAAATAAATAAATAATCTATAATATATGTCTGCTGTAGGCACAGCTTTGGGTCTCTCCAAGCTTAACCAATGCAGTTATCTTCTCCCTGTAATTGCTTCGGCTAACGATACAGAAATGCAAGTGCTCAATCTCAGTTCATTTTGAATTCTGAGTATGCCATTACTTATTAATCCCCCTATATTTCTTTTATGAAGTGATTTTGTTAATGATACTATGCTATATTGGGAATTATAGTGCATAAGGAAAATGAAGACATAAAAGCATGCTCACTAAAAATAGCTCAAAACTTTACAGAATTACATATCCACATATTTAGTGAGATGAGTGACCTTCGTAAAGGAAGTCTATTGTATAAAGCCGTAAAGATACCCAGCAGCTCTCAGCATATCATATGAATGTACATTTTTCATCTGAGGTTTCACTACCGGAAACAGTGAAGTGACTTGGGCTGCATCACCCTCAAGCTCTACGCATTTAGTACTTCCACTATTTGGCTGGCAGTGGTTGATGTATCTGAGCATGTTGATGTATAAGAGCGTCACACCCAAATTACACAAGAAACTACTAGGCAACAGGATGGTCATAAGGATGAGGTCTCTAGTTAACCTTATGAAAGACAGCCATGTTCATTCCCACTCATATTTTTGGCACAGAGGAATTAACAGCTAATGCCACAACCTTGGTTCCCAGGACCAAGCAGTTGCTTTTGCATCTTTCACCCAAGCCATCACGCTCATGGGTGAGAAACACATCTCAATGTGAAATGAGAACCCATGCTGTCTGCCAGCCTTCCATGACCTTCTGGTACATGAAAGAGATGCTATCATACAAGCCTTTGGTGAGGTCCCATCTGCAACAGTTTTAATAAGGTCACTCCTGTTCAAGAAAAGAAATACCTGAACAGGAAAAGGTGCAAAGAAAGGATTTGAGGATAAGCAGGGAAGCAAAGAGCACATTCTGCCTAGAGATTACAAGCTTGACTTTAGTCCCTGTGGACTGAAAGCCAAGAAAAGCCAGGATCGCTCTTCCAGCATAACCACCGGCAAGGGAGGAAGCATGTTTAAGTCAAAGGACAATGACAGCAGTGGAGTAAATGACTGTAAAGTTGCCCATTAAGAAGCTTAGCCTGGAAATGTAAAGAGGATTTCTAAACAGGCTTAAATTTGAGATTGATTACGTTATGAAAGGTATTGTATGAGATGCAAAAGCAGGAACTGGAGTCAGAAGCCACCACCTGAACCCCAGTTCCTGACTTGTGCCTTCTACCCAGCTCCTGAGGGATCAGGAGGGCAGTCTGCACTGCCATCTAAACCACACAAGGGTCTGCCCAGGCCCTGGCAAAAATGGAGCTCCTCAATAGACTGGAAAAAACGTTCAACTTCAGTGCAGCACACTACGAAGTCCGTAAGGCCACCAGGAAAGCTTATACATTCACACTTTGCTTCAGACTTCTTGCCAAGTAAATGCTCAGAGGCATTTTTCAGATTGCACACATTTTCTTTTTTCAAGAGCATAAAGAACAATTAAGAAAAAAAAAAAAAGATAATTCAGAGCATAGTTCTGCAACACAGGATGAACTGTATCGCAAGGTCAGTCCAAAAACCCAGGATTGCTTGGATCCTGCTTTCTTTTTCATGTAGAATGCCATATGATACAGCTTCATTGACTGGGCAGCTGTATGAAATCAGGCAATACTTGTCACCCAAGACAAGTATCCAAGACCAAGCACGTAGCACAAGGTGCTGCTGTCAGAATGTTATTTCACTGTGATTATTTTTAATCTTCCACCAGTGAAGAAAAGCTGATCTCATTCAACGACAAACAGGACTAGATGACTGCTTGAGTTAAAGCAAGAAACAGAATTAAAGAAAACAGAGACTGTGAGTGTTTCTGGCAAAGTACCACTGCTCTTCACAGTCAGCACCTGTGTACTGAGCACAGCTTAAACAAGCCAGAGTTAATGTATACCACCCTAATGCCTTCACTGGTTGGCTCAGACCCAGGGGAGCTGGGATTGCTGAGTAACAGAGCTAAATTACTCCTGCTGCTTATTAGTAAGCAGCCTAATAAACCCCCAAACGAGAAATAGTTTCCAGTCACAATGAGGATTTTCACAGGTAACATGCATGAGCTAGCTGTGCCAGCAGCAATGCAGGGAAAACTAGGGAAACCCTAATGCCTTCACTGGTTGGCTCAGACCCAGGGGAGCTGGGATTGCTGAGTAACAGAGCTAAATTACTCCTGCTGCTTATTAGTAAGCAGCCTAATAAACCCCCAAACGAGAAATAGTTTCCAGTCACAATGAGGATTTTCACAGGTAACATGCATGAGCTAGCTGTGCCAGCAGCAATGCAGGGAAAACTAGGGAAGGGAAAAGTAAAACATAACACTTTGCTTTACCGCATGTAGTAAAGGCAGGGACAGCCGCACAAGAAAGGTAGAGAGTAGTAAGAGTCCTGCCCAGGGCCTCTGACATCATGTGGCCACACAAGTCTTGGGATATAGCCAGTCCAGGAGCTGTAGATTCCCTGTCCAGCACACTCTAATGATTATCACTGAAAACAGCCCACTGGGGAGATTTTGCACCTTACAGCTGTATTATTATACTCAAATTTCTGAATAGAAAAGCATATCAATTACTATTTGATAAACAGAACCTTCCTCAGCCCTTTGCCCAAGCCCCAAACCAATGAACCATGCTGGTCAGACCCACTTCCTCTGACTCCCGGAGGGCCATGCTGGACTGTGCATCAAGCAAGGGATGCAAGTGGCTGAAGAGCTGTACTGTGCATGCTCTGTAATGAGAGCAGTGTGTCACTGTGCGACAGGGAGAGAACAGCTGTGACTCATTTCATAGTCTACTGAACATGAAATGAGTTTGTTTCCATCTGTGATAAACCGTGCTACCACTTGTGACACATCAGCACCGCTGCTATCGTGTCTAATACCATGGTAAAAATTAAAGACTAAGCAGCAGTGAGTTCTCCGGTTTCTGTTGCATGAGACAGTGACACAGTTTTGGCTGCCACTGATCTCATTTTTAGACTCCATGACCAGCCCTGCGAAAACAGAGGGCCAAGTGCTAGCCCATTGTTTGTCAAAATGCTCCATTCACATTTACACCAAAGGCTTGGTCACTCCTCACTGCCAATCCCTAGCTAGGACAGGGAGGGATGCAGATTTCCAACCATTAGGAAAAAATACTTTAATAGTTACTCATAACGTGCATGATTTTTCTAGCACGAGATCGTGAGACCCAATAGCCTGGCATTACACAATCCTTTCCGAGGGACTGTAGTAAATCCTGAAGTCCCAGCAACTGAAATACGTGAACCTCAAGAGCAATTCAAAGTCAAACATGCTCCTCTACTCACTCCCATGCAGGCTAAAAATGACATATCCTTCACAAGTTCCATCTTTCTAACACATGGACCTAGCGCAGCACCAGGCCCCACGGCAACGAAAGCTGCCTGAGCCAGCATTAGTGTCAGACGGCCAGGGACCAAACAGACACCCTCGTACGTCCACCGGGTTGGAAGTCTCCACGTGGCTGACCTGCCATAAGAGTGTGAAAATGGGATGGCATGTAAAAGTAATAAATACACATGGATTTCAGCAAGTATTTAATGAAGTGGCATCCAAATTAATTATGAAATATCGTGAAAGTAAATATTCTGACAGTCAAACAGTTGGCTTCATTACCACTGTCACACCCCTCTTGTGACATATGCAATTTTGTCATTTCGTGTCATGACAGTCAAAGTAACTCTGTACGTTAGACAAACAGGTAACAGGCTGCTTTTCTTTCCAATGCTGAATAGAAAAACCTGCAATATTACGATTTCCAGTATGGCGAAAATTTCGGTTTATGGCTAACTCAAACTGTCAAATCTTGGCAAAGCAGTGCACTATCTACTTTCTCCTCAAGAGTTATTCTGTTAGCAGAAAGTACAGATGCTTTTAATGAAGAAATAAAGCTTCAACAGAAATTCTAAAGCAAGTTTTCAGAGTTGTGTGAGCTTGTGCTACCATTGTGTCAGTAGTATACTTGTTTTATTCACACTGTAACAGATAAGCATCAAAATTAAAAGAAAAAAATTACTTTTTCTTCATACCAGTATATTTAATAGGCCTCAGAAACACAACCTTTATTTTTCCCTTCACTCTTTGATCAAACCCCAAAGATGTGACACATGCAGTATAGCTGTAGTATGTTCTCAAACTGTGATACAGTTGTGTCATAATCTACCTCAAAGTGGTACCCAAACACTGCCTCAACAGCCTCACATCTATTCCCGAGCGCAAGCATGGCTGAGCAGAGCCAGGAGCCGCTACTGCTGACTACTGCTACAAGCATCTTTGCAAATTTAATTCAGTTAGGTCAATTTTTTAGTGTTGGACTGGAAGTTACAGGCTTCTGAAGTTTAATTGCAGTCTAAAACTGATTGCCTGAGCATCCCCAGGTACATCACTGTCTTTCATCTGTCTCATACACACTCTTACTTTTCATCACAATTTCATCTTGGTGCCTTTCACAGCTAGCCATATAGAGAAACGTCACATAACCAAATCCAAACAACTTGATAATAATGAGCATTGTGCTCTACAAATCTTGAGGGTGAACAGATATTAGAGCAAGCACACATCCTGCTTTTCTACCACACTGCACTGGTTTCTCAAGAATCAGAAGGGCTGAATTCCAGAGTCTTGCGAAAAGTAATTTTAGAAGTGAAAACAAATAAGCAAAATGCAGGGGTCAAATACTGTGGAAGTTTTTAGACATTTAAGAAAACCTTCAGTCTTGGGGGCAGAAGAACAAAAAGAGCACTGTACAGCCAAAATGGGGCTACCCAAGAGCAATATACCCCAACTTGGGCGGAGGTTCTTCTTGGAGGACCAGGATATAGCAGTGCTTGCAGAGCGGAGAAATGAAAGCCCAGGAAACCCACTTCTTTGTTTCCTCATTTATGCAGGCTAGACCCTAACAGTCAGCGACAGTGTGATGAAAGTTTAATTTTTTGGCGTTCTGCTAAGAACATTTTTACTCTGAAGCTTGTTAGAGACACAGGCTAAGTAAAAGTATTCAAGCCTGGATAATTGGAAGTAGGGTGAAGCCCTGTGCTTGGGAAGGATTGCCTTCCCTCAGGGAAACCCTGCCACAGCTTTACCTATTTCAGAGGCCAAAAATTTTCTCTGGACAAATTATTTTTATGAGCCACCAATGATTCATCCTAGGCAGAGTGATTTAACTTTAGTCAGCAAAGCTGAACTCCAACAAGAGGAAGAAAACCACTCTGGTCTTTCTGTCATTTTGATGGCAGCACTGAAGAGCTTCTTGTTAGCAAGCTCCCTCCAGAAATGTAAGGAATGCTACAAATACAATTTACTGAGGACACACTAACGCTGGCAGTAAGAAGCTCATTAAGGGAAACAGCTATCATCATTAGACAGGTAATCCCACCTCCAGGATTTTCTGCAGCACAAAGCTCCTACTACTCAGCTCATCTCCAAGGATATAATTACCTTCTGGAAATGAAGTGTGGTCGTATGGGGGAAACTTCTGGGGAAGACTCAGTTTCATACAAATCACTTAAATGCTGAAGGCTTCAGATGTGCTAAAAAGCTTTAAAAGACCATGCCATTTTGTCAGTGGGCTGCTCAGCAGCAAACGTTTACTGTAAAAAAATAATTATCTGATTTAGTCTTGTATTAGCTCTGTCACCCTCTAGAGAAATTAGATGAACCAATACCATGGCAGTTGCTGTTTTACAAACATACAGTATATGCCCGAAACTAGCAGACACCTCCTTCATAACACCGTCTATTCTGACTGGTAAAAATCATTAGAAAGGATCTGAGGGCATGGCAATCATCTCATTTTTCTTCAGCTAAAATTATTTAAGTATAGAAAAGATCCTTTGCTGAGAAGGACTAGCAGCGCTAAAGACAGCATGTCAAAGATAATGACTTGCACAGCTAATCCCCGTGTATCACACTGCATATTTATGCCTTGATATAATAAGAACTGTGTTTCTCTAAATAAGAATTCATCAACACTAATATCATTGGCAGAAAGAGGACAGAGAATGTAAATCTTGTAAATAGGCTTTATAAATAATATCAGCAATGTTTTTCTTCTTTCCATCCAGCTTCCATTCCAAAACCTATTTATCACAATTCAGTAACACAGTAATGCTGAAAATCTACAGCACAGTTGATATTTTAAAAAAACACCAACTAGAAGACGTGTGCCTGAGGAAGCCCATTCATGACTGCAACTTCCTTCTCAATCTTGGATATCTTGGGGAACCTCAGAATCCCTAGGTGACACCACACTTTCAACATCTTTAGTGGGTGCACAATTAGCATGTGTGTATAAAGATGCTGATCTACAGCTCCCAGATCCAAGCTGGCTCAGTGGCAGCTCACAAGCAGCGTGCATTCAGGTCAGCACACACTACCATGTAGCTCACTCTCTAGAGAAAGCTCTCTCCAAAACTTTATGCTTCCAGGCACGTTCCCCTGCTATAATCCAGTTGCAAGGGATAAGACAGAAGGCCTCACTTTTTCACTTCCAATTGAGGGATCAACCTCAAGTGTTTGTTTAGTGGTGAAACCAGGACCTATGCCTACCTTCCTCCTTCACAGTCATCTTTGCTTGGGCTTGCAAAGCCCCCAGGGGGAGGAAGAGACGAGGATGACATCCCTACGGAACTTGTCCTAGCACAATGGCATCCATATCTGCTGTCCCCTGCGGGATAAGGGCAGGCCTGTGTGGTTGCATCAGAAGCCCCTTCCATAGCGAGCCTGGTACAACCCAAAAATATGAGTGTATCCACATGTCCAGTGGCCACCTGCGCAGTATCCATGGTGAATGCCATGCAGTAGCCAGAGTACAGAAACGGAGGCAAGGGCATCCATGTTTCTGTCAGAGGTTTCCCACCTTTGCTCTAGATCTTCACAGTACTTCATGCACTGCATGAATCGCAACCCATCTATCCTTCTTCCTAATGGAAATTACAGACCTGCTAGAATCATATCAAGAAAGGGAAAAAAAACTGCTGAGGTTAAGGAGATGAGCCAGAAGACAGCTGAGCAAGTTGAAATGTTTGCTAACACTAATATTCCAGCTGGTGTAGCAGTCTATTAGAGGACTAGTACAGAGCCCTGCTGCTTAGAGTAATTTGAAATAAACTGGAAAAGTTTCAAATATAACATAAACATGAGACTATTATCAGAACAGCACAGATCTTGGAATTCCTGCCTAACAGACTATCAGACAAATGTGTCCTACACTTTAATTCCATTGTTTAATGCCTTTAAAGGTAAGGACTGCCAATCTGAAAATCCACTTAATGTCTTCTGTAAAATACTAACCTTTTTAACTTCAGAGGATAGGTAAGGGTTTCAACTCACTATATGTTCCACATAAATCATATTATCAATTTACAATCATCTCGTAAGATAAATGCCTACTCATCACTTTGCGATACCATGAACCAACAAATGGAAATTAATCCACATGATCTACAATCACCTCAGTGCAACCACTGATCAACTATGGAACTGCTCCATCAACTCAAAGAATCAAAGGATCTGGCCTCAAATGCTTCACTGAACGATGAGTGAAAACTTACTTAAATAACATTTTCAACTTCAGAATTAAAAAAAAAAAGCTTATACTGCTTAAAACTCTGAAGATCACGTAGTTATTCAAGTCCACCATCCCCCCAAAAAGAAGAGAAGGGAGAGAATGATGTTTTTCTTGCTATAAATTATCACAGAACCAATATATTCTGGCAAACATATTCCAGTATAAATCAAGTTTTGAACTGCTGTGCTTTCAGAAGTATACTACTTTGTGTCATACCCAAAAAGAAATATAAACATCAGAAAAGACTTTCAAGACCGTTGAAGTAAAATTTAAGCTAAATATTTATTTTTCTCTTTTCTTGTTGACCTTTACTCCTTATTTTAACTATTTCTATTTTTGAGGGGCCACAGCAGAGAAAGCATTTAAATGAGGTTGAAATTGCATTTCATTATGTTTTATTTTTTTGCAGGAAATGGAATTACTTCTTCCACTAGCTCCAGATCTGAGTAACTGACAGCTCCGTCTCAGCATCCTGATTTACTGCTAATGATGACACAGTGGATGAACTGGCTAAATAATCTGCAGAACAGCTTAATCCAAAACATCAACTCCTTGTCAGTGTATATTTTTCACTTTTTTTTTTTTTTCCAAGCAACACATGATTGGTTTAAAAAAAAAAAAAAAAAAGAACAAACTCACTCCTGCCTCAGGATTTTTCCCACCGGGCTGCATTTAGCATAAGAATCAACAGCACACCAAGCCTTTGTAAAGTCATCCTTCAGGACAGCAACAGATAAAGCCATTTTAAATTCTAAATATAGACTTCTAGATATAAAAAATTTAACAGTAATATAGAATTATTATTAGCATGCATATACTTACAAATCAATCTTACTCTGAACAAGAAAAATAGCTGTAAAATTGTATAGCTAATGAGAAAGTTTCTGGTAAGTGGGTATTTTAATCCACATCAGGGCAGATGGAAAAAGTCCCTTTTGAAAGGTGAGAAACCTCAAAGTAATGAAACATAGCCAGCCCACGTCACACTTAGTGGACGCTGCTGAGAAGACTAAACACTTGCTATTTATTAGCCCACATCTCTTCTACTCTATGGCTAAATGGAAACCACACTGTTATTATGCAGTAGCTATTATTTAGCTCCTACATTTCAAATTAGACTAAAACGTAGTCTTAGAGATTCAGGCCTGTGCAAATACTACAACCATTAGTTGATACTGATTTCGTCATCATTGTTTCCCATGTGTAAGGGGAGCTCCAATGGAGAGACAGGAAAGGATACACCACAGGTTGGATTCAAGCTGAACAGCAAGGTGACTCATGATCTTTCCAAATTAAAAGAATGGTTTACACGGAAGGACCCCAATGAACTGGTAAGGAATTTTCTCCTATCAATTTCACTGCTTACACATGCCTCAGCTTCATTAAATGAATAATAAGATGAGTACAGGAGAACCAGGAGTCTTTAGGTTGGCACCAGTTGACAGAAGACGCTCACACACAAAATTGTAGTTCAGCAATAACCAACTGCCTGTTACATCCCACGCACAGGAAGGAGGGGCAAACAAAGGCAGGGAAAATAGGTCCCTGCAACAGTTGAGCTTTACATCGCGTTACAGCTCAATGACTCTGAACAGGCAACACGCACATAGCCCTGGACTCCTGGAGTCCCAGTGGACAATCTTCTGTATCTGGAAAGGTTGTATGGCTGTTCCCCACACAGCGACGGGGCATCCACAGATCCTCTGGGCCACCTGTGCCAGTGCCTCACCACCCTCTCCATGAGCAATTTCTTCCTGATATCTCATCTAAATCTACCTGATTTCAATTTAAACCCATTACCCCTTGTCCTGTCCCTACAGGCCCTTGTAAAGACACACACACACACCTCCAAATGGCAACATCTATTCTTCCCTGTGAAGCATAGTGGAGAGAGAAAATGAGGAATCACAGTCTACATCCAAAAAGGACACCCATGGCAGCGTGAGATCAGCCACAAACACCTACAGACCATGTCTAAAACTTTTGAACTGGCCAGAGGCAAAGTCTATGCCACACTTTGTCCAGCCCAGCACATAGAAAACTGAGGAGTTTGGGGATCTTTCCTAACCCCTGCCCAGCATTTGTCTTCTCATCCTACTTACAGCTTCATGGGGTGAGAGAAGGATCTGAGGCCCCTGTTCTCAGTGCTGCTCAGCAGAGAGACTTGCTGCCTGGGACCAGCACGTACCCACCAGCCCAGTGACAGCAGGCTCAACACAAACAGAAAACAATGACAAAAAAAAGGCTTTAAATGAGTCTGCACCAAAACCTTTCAAGAAGCATCTTTCATGAAGGGTTTAAAATCAATAGAGCAGCACTCTTGCTGTAATTACTCATTGACAGCATAGGACAGAAGTACAGGCTGCAATGGGGAGAGAGGCAAAAGGCCAAATTCATTCCTGATGTAAGCAAAGAGGTCATACAGAGGACAGAAAAAACCATAGCCTCTCCTCATGTGTCTGTCTCCACAGTGCTTAAAGATCACTCAGACGAGAACATGGTGAGATTCAGGCATCTAAATTAATCAATAAACACAGAGAAAACCCAAAATGCACCACTTATTTTTTAAAAGAATAATTAAATCACAAAGTAAATACTTGAAGCTTTAATGGGACACTTCCAGTTAATTCATATGGTTTTTGAAGTTCTTGCATATGTTCCTTTTTACTAATATAACTCATTTACAGCTGAGGGAAGCCTCCACTTACAAGGCTACAGCCCTCCTCTTTGCCAGAGTTAATAGCAATTCCTACTGCCAACATGCAAGCTGTCAGACAGACATTTGCTACAAACATCTTCATTTTCTTTTATTTCTGCAGACACCTTTAAACAGCACTACCTCTCAATTCATAAGCCATGTTAGTGCTGTTACTGTCGTGCAACATCTCTCTAGGCAGTCTCGCATAAAATTAAATGCCCATTTAGCAGCTTACAAACCTTAGAGCAGTTGGTTTATTTTCCCTCCTGATTGTAACAGAGCAAGCAAGAACAGCAGATTATTACAGCACCATGGCTTCTCTATCAACCCAGTGGCATAAAATTAAATTACTATCTGAAAGATGAAGTAAAACACATGTCTGTATGACAGTTTGGTGAGGCTACTAGGCAAATAGCCACTGCAGACAGCTTTCTAAAAATCAGGACAGTTCAACTTGCCAAGGGTTAACCTGTTCACAGACCAGGGCCTAAGCCTTTTTCTTGCTTAAGGACTGTTTAATTATGTATACCAAGTGCAAGAGCTCCAGCAGGAGAGATTAAAACAGACTCTCACAGCCTAACACAACGACATTTAACCAGAACATTGCAAGGCTGCGGACCAACGTCTCCCATGTTCATGTGGGTATCGTAAGAATCAGGGTAGGAATTTCATTTCCCAAGAAAATAAATTAATAAATAGCTAGATCTGAAGGATCTCGGTTACACACTGAAGTGAGGTTTGAAAATAGCTTTCATATGAAACAGGATTATCTGCTCCTGAACATCTCATGAAGTGCTTAAAAAGTGTTTGGATGCTTTTGAAGTACCAAAGAGAGTATGCAGCATCTACACCAAGTGATATTTTTCACTTGCATGGAAATAATAAGGTCCTTTAACTTAAAATTGATTTTCACAGGGAACAAAAGCCCTCAGAGGCAACCATTTAGGATGCTTCAGAGCACCCCTCATCATTTATTCCATCAGCAGTTTGTCCTCAATGCATAATGATTAAGCATACTTTTTGAAACACTCCAAACATAACCCACAAGTGATAGAGGACATCCTTATGTCACATATTTTTAGTTCTGCAGTATAATCTGCATTTAGCACATTCCTTTGACCAAGCCACCTGAATCTTGTCCACCTTGTCCAACCTGATCAGGACTGTTTTAACATTCAAAGTTTTTGAGCGGTTCGATAGTTGGTATTTATGGACATGGGAGGGGAAAACCTCCACACAACAACAAAACCCAAACCCATCACCTTTAGTTAAACAAACAAACAAACAAACCCCACCCAAACCACAAACCCACACACAAAGGCAAGACAACACACAACCCATCTCCAGCAGAAAGCCCAAACCAGCTTACTCCTCCTAACAAATACACAAATAAGCCATGGTGTGGGGATGCTCTGCAGCGGCAGGCATGGAGGCAATCTGCAGAAGGAACCTGCTCCCTTGTCCATCCCCAGAAAGGACCAAGACCTCAGAGAGCCTGTGAAGAGCACAAGAGAGGTATCCTGACCTCAGCATACGGGGCTACCACGTTCTGGCTGGTGCCACAAGCCCTGGATGACTCTGGGAATTCAGCAATAACTTGGCACAGCTTTTCTCACTTGTGCTGCTCGTTCTTTATGTGACTACAGTAGCATTTTCTTTTACATGTACTGGAGCAACACATTTGCACCAGGCTTAAACAGTCGTGCATAAGAATGTGTGGTCCTCCACGAAAGATACTAAAATCATTTCTGGACTGTCTTCCTATTCAGGATAAAAGCTGGTTGAAGAAAATGACATTTTCTATACATTAACAGATCGCAAAAGTAATTTATATGGTGGTGCAACCAGATAATGGGGAAAAACCCAAAACATTGTAAAAAAAGCAAAACAGGTGCATAAAAGAAAATCGTTCTTCCTGTGTCTTTTACCAGTTCCCAGCGGAAAAGCCAAGCAGCTCTAGATAAAGACCTCCTGGTTTTCCATCCTTTCTACTCATCACATTAAATTTCAGAGAGAGAAAGCATCTACAATTTTTATTTTACAAGCCCTCTGGAAAAATAAGATAGATTTCTCAAGCAACAGGAACTCTTCAAGTCTCTTTCATATCTTTTTTCTCGCAAATAGATGCCTTGAGGGAGTCCTCACACACCCCCCTTTTAAGCCCAAGTACTGATTTAAAAAGCAGGCACTCTGGGCTGACAAGCAGCAGATTCCCAGAAGCTCAGGATATATTAACAAGAAGCTCTCCAGCAAGGTCTCAGAACTTTCTAGCCCAGTTTTTATTTTCTGTAATTTAAGGTGAAGCTGTTACAACTAGAACACATGCACTAAGTGTACCATAAGGTGCAGTGGGCACTCAGAGCAACCTTCTCTAGACTCCATACTAAGAGTTGCACTTTCCAAACCCTGTTCACTGCGGGGATTCTATTAAAAATTAAAACAACAAAAAAATATAAAACACTGCACAGAGTAAGTGTAAAAATTATGGTAATGGAACATGTGTGCTCATTTAGTATAACTTCTTAATAAACATTAAACAAATTCTAAAAAGCAAAACTACTAGCACAGCAGAAGAATACTTGCACGGACCCTTTCCATACCACATTACAGTTTACTGCATTCTGATCTGTTCATTTTTGAGGCTCATTTTAAGCATTCAATAGCAACACGAAGGTGACCAAACACCTAATTTCTCTGAACACATTAATTTCAGCTGCAGTTTTCTTCTGAACATCCAAGCAGTGTAGGGTTGCTGGCACTTGCATTCACAGAAAGCAATAAATCAGAACTATACATGTCAAAAGTTACTGAAATTACAGCTGGGCTTCATTTATGGCTCACTACAGACTGGAAACGGTGTTACTGGACCACACCAGCCCCTCACAGCTGGGTGCTCAGTCTCACATCTGCCAGCACACAGCAAGCCTGTATGGCAGAGCACGTTCCCATCAGCGAACATGTTATCGCCGTGAACTGCTCGCTGATCCCTAGCCAGCAAATATTTAGAGAGCTCTGGGCAACCCCATCTTCCATCAAGCAGCAAATCTGCCAAGCTCGGACTGCACTGCGTGCTCTGTCTTTATGGGCATACCTTCCTCAAGAGATTTAACTGCTGCAGTCTGAAGAATACCACAGTGCCTTTTATTCAGAGTACAGCACACTTCTTAGCACATTATTAAATGCCAGCAAGTTTAGTTTATATCTGATATAGAAGTATCTAGCTGGGCTGTCAAAAATGCAGGTTCGTATTGCTTCCTAAGAACATAACTATGTTACCTACAATATAAATTCATTTCTACAATTTCTTCATCTTTCTGTTAGCAGATTTGTATCTGAATTCAATAGGTCAGCTCTGGAAAGTAGTGATAATTCACGGTTCATGCCTATTCCTATTCAAACCATAGCATGCCCAAGCATTCCCTTCTAAGGACCTGGCGCTCACAATGATGAATGCTGTGGCGATTCAGTAGAAGAGCAAATGGAAAGATGAATAATACATAAAAACAGTTCTCAATAGTGAATATCTCAAGATTTTACTCTTAGTGTATAGGCTAAGGAAACAGAAAGAAAACAGCTGAAATCACTTCCTGAAGATGTCTCAGCTGGTCAGTGGCAAAGCCAGCAACAATAAAAATTTAAGCCTGCTGATTCTTCTTCCAGCATTCAACCAACCACGCTCATGCATAAGAAGCACTACTGTGAGCTCTCTCTTCTGTATCCCTTTTTCCACAGCCAACATGAACCAACATAAACTAAACCAACGTGAAAAGCTCAGGTTAAAGGACAAAACTAAGCCAAGACTAAAGTGCATTTGTACAGCAGACTGATTCTTTTTTTTTTTCCCCAGTACAGAAGAGCACTTAACTGCATCAGCATATAAAAGATGTCTCCAAGAATGAGGTACATTACAACTTCTGGAAAAGATGTGAACACAAACAAAAAGGAAAACAAATGGAAAACTGAAAGGTTTTGACCAACATCCTGTGTTGTACTTTCAGTTGCTTGTTGTTTTCTTTTTTAAGAGAGATCCTTCTCTTGTAAAGAGTCCTTGAAAGTGAGAAAGCCCAAACAATCTCATGTCTTTTCTCTGCACTGGCTTACAGGACAAAACATGGAAACTGAAAAATGTAATTCCATAAGCTTGAGCTGGTGTCAGTTGCGTCTGACAGTGCATCCACTTGTTGCCATGTCAATTCTGTTGAGTCCTTCTCACTAAACCCTATCCACAATATGAGGTCCAAAGAATCTCAGCTCATCACAGCAAGGACACTTCCAACATATAAGCATGCCCCTGCTGCAGTTTCCTGGCTTAGCTGTCCTGGCGATGCGCAACAGTCCAGTTAAAAAGCTCTTAAATGGCATTAAGCAGAGACTGATTGTCCCCCCATAAAAGTTCATTTCTAGACAAGGACAAAGAAGAGAAGGTCAGTTAGATGTAGGTTAGCAGGTCTTGCGACATCATAGACACTTTCTTCAACATTTCATCACCAAAACGTGACTATCGGGCCACGTTAAACAGAGAGAAGCATGTCAAATGCCTCACCTTAACATCTGGCATTACTACATCCTTATTAGTACATGAGTGCTCTTAAGACATTATGAGTAAGGCCGAAGCCCTGCACAAATATTTTACAGTTCAGGGTAATAGGTTATCATCACAAAAGCATCCAATTTCCTGGACAAGAGGAGGAAAATCTGGACATTTTTTAATTAAAAGTTTAGAACTCAAATATTAAACTAAAGATGGTGAATATGTCAAAACACTTATGTGCATTTTTTTCAGCCATTTGCAGTATGCAAAAGCTGTTTTGTTTACTCAGTTACAATATATGGTAGGCAGACAAATTGCCAAAGTTCAGACTGATGCCTGTCCTTTCAATTCTTCCATCAGTATGGATAGGACTAAACCACATATTATCTGTTCAGGATCTTCATCAGGAACTACTCATCAGTCCTTTCAGCCTCTCTTATATAGCATCACGAATACAATCATCTTAGTGTGATCAATTTTCCCCAGCACTGAGGGGAAGCACTTTGCCATTGGCACCATTATATTTCCTTTAACACAGCTCTTGGTTTTGCATCCACATCTGAGATGTAATAACAACAACTGGAATTTGAACTTCTTATGTTGACACTGTGATAAAATCATAGCCCTCTCGACTGCCCATTTGCCCCTAGTTTCTATTTCTGAGAGCACTATCATGAGTTGAATGAAGATCCTATTGTGTTTGTAGTTGCATTTATGAAACCTAGCCCTAACACAGAAAAAAAAAAGAAAAAAAAAAAAGGGTGTAGCCTTGTTAAAATACTAAAATAACAATCTACTTTTTGGTTTTAATATATATGTAGTCAAATCATAGGTAGATATTGGCTGGAAGGGACAAGGGTGTAAAATCGGCACTGCTCATGTATAGTGCTGCTTTTGTACCAAGACCGAGCTATCACATACAAAAATGAATTTTGAAACTTTTTTTTCTGCATTCATTGCTATGAATATGATTTAGAAAACATAAAGTATGCTTGAAATACCATAGCAGTGTCACGCTTAGTAGCAATCCCAAGCCAAGCCTGCGATAACTGTGAATGATGCAATCCATCCCGACAAAGCACAGAAACCTAAAGATAATTTGCATATTCCCAACACTTCATCACACTTTGGAGAACACACAGCAAGGCAGGTTGGGCAGTAGTGACACCGGGACATCCTCTCAGACCGAGCGGCTCCTAGATGTATTCGCCACGACTGAAACAAAAGTGCCATGGAACATCCACCAGAAAAATCCAATTTTCCTTTGAGGTGGACATAAACACAATAAATTGCAGCTGAACAAGAAGAGCAAGCATACAAAAAGCACAATATAAGAGTTTTGCACTTAGCCATACAGGTGGGTTTCTCCTGACTAATCATTTTGATATTCCTTTCATTACAGGTTTCTAATATGCCTATAACAGGATTTCTGATCTGCTGCACCTGAGTACTACCGCATACAGCTCCAGTTTGATGCATAACATCAAAGGCTTCGCTGCAGAAAGAATGAGACCACTAAATTTTAGGTACCTTAATCCTACAAATGTCCATTTGAACCTTTCAGCATAGATCCATCACTAATTAAAAGCAGAGTTCATTTTATTTTTAATTTCTGAGCACAGCTTTTTGCTACAAATTTATTTTTATTTATATTATGTCTACATTTCTGTTGTGTCAACTATAGCACCAATTGTCACTGCAGTTTAAAAACAAAGGTAAAATAACTATTTAGCCTGATCATATAGTATAAAACAAACAAATGGTAAAATCTGAAATTAAGTATGCTAGTGTTGTTAAATGAGACACAATGCTACATTCAAACTAAATTTTCTGGACAATCCATGTGAAAAGAAACAAACTCCCAAACCTCCGCGTCTTTTATGTGAAGGAGAATTGCCAGTTTTCCAGGTTTTATGGGATGGCTGACTACCTCCAGGTCTCTCCACAGGGAAAAAACAGAGACACATGTACCATCCAGGGAAGCAGAAAAAGCTGCCCTTCATATTTTTAATACAATTTATGGTTATTTTTCTTTACTGAACAGATCTGATTAAATACCCCAGGTCTAGAAGTTGTAAGATGTAAGATTTCTACTTTTCAAAATAACTGAAACCTTTGAAAACCTCGTGCAAATAACTGGTAAGGGGAACTTTCAGCAGTATTTCAGACAAAACATTTCTGGCTGCCTGGAGGTCGATGTATGTGGCTTTTATCCAGAGTCAGTTAAAAATGGCATCAAGGCTAATGAGAACAAAGAGTGAGCTGGACCAAAAGGCTCAAGGGTGGTTGAGGCAATTTGCAGTTGCTGAATTTTTCTTTTAAAGAAAGTTCCTCAGGCTTAAGGAACTGTACTCAGTGGTAAAATGGGAATCATAAAAAATATTTAAACACCTAGTTAACATCAATGATTGCACTAACAATATTTGAATAGTATAATTTCTGTAAACAGAGCACTTCACTGATCCATTCCCAAACAATGCTGCACCACTTTTGTAGACAGTTCTGAAATAAAGCTTTCTTGGCCTCAGTCTCATCCAAAAAAAAGGACCAAAAAAAAAAAAAAAAAAAAGAGACTCCAACTAATTCAAACAGTAGGTAAACGCAGATGTAGTACCTGCATCAGGTGGTCACTGTAAAACAACTTTACCCAGTATATAACAGAATTCTGAGATGTCAAGGGAGGTCAGACTCTTGTGAGACCCCACCTGGAGTGCTGCATCCAGCTGTGGAACCCACAACATCAGAAGGATATTGACCAGTTGGAGCGAGTCCAGAGGAGGCCACAAAGATGCTCAGAGGGCTGGAGCACCTCTGCTATGGGGACAGGCTGAGAGAGTGGGGCTTGTTCAGCCTGGAGAAGAGAAGGCTCCGGGGAGACCTTATAGCACCTTCCAGTGCCTGAAGGGGCCTACAAGGAAGCTGGGGGAGGTACTTTTTACAAGGGCCTGTAGTGACAGGACAAGGGGTAACGAGTTTCAATTGAAAGCGGGGAGGTTTAGATTAGATATCAGGAAAAAATTCTTCACAGAGAGAGCAGTGAGGCACTGGCACAGGTTGCCCAGAGAAGCTGTGGATGCCCCATCCCTGGAAGTGTTCAAGGCCAGGCTGGATGAGGCTTTGAGCAACCTGGTCTAGTGGAAGGTGTCCCTGCCCATGGCAGGGGGGTTGGAACTGGATGGTCTTTAAGGTCCCTTCCAACCCAAACCGTTCTATGATTCACACAGGGGAGAGTGAGAAGGAGTACAGATGAGCTAGGCAATAGCTGCTGGCTAATCTCTGCCCCATGGGAAAGCACTGCACTCGAAACTGCTTATGAGAGCTACCCTCTGCTCAACAGAAATAAAACATGTTAAAAAATTATTAAGTAGAATGAAGGAAGAAAGAGAGAGAAAGAAACACCTCAAAACACAAAACTGTACTTCTTGATAGTCAAATGGAGGGATTCAATGTGGGCTGATGGTTTGACTTGTAAGGCATCCCAGTGCCCCAGATGCCGCACCCTTCCCAAATAGTGCGTGTCTTGCATATATACGCATAAACCTATTTAGAGTTATATACATGTCAGAGTACCTAATTAGATCAAGGAAAAAGGAAACGTAACATTAGATAGGTTTTGTCATTGGCTAGATGGTGGGTTACTCAGGAAAAAGAAGTGCAAACAATTTAAACACAAAATCATTTCCGAATAAAGTAAGTAGTGTTAACTTTGCAGTAGTCAAATGCATCTAAACCTAAATCCTGCTTACACAGATTTCACAGGGAAATTAGCCTACATTTGAAGCATAAGTAGTAAGTAAATCTTGCAACATACTAAGCATGACTAACCCATCGTCAGCAGGTTACACAGAGGTCGGCAAACACCATCAGTGAATCCGCATCTTCGGTGTTACAAGGAAATCATCAGTTTATTCTCTGCAAATAGATGACACCTTCGCAACAGACATGAGTTGCCAAAGAAGTCACCCATAAGGTTTGATGGGCTGATAGCAAGCAGAGCTCAGCACGTGACACAGTGACAAGGAACCTGACTGCTGCCTTTGACAGAAAACATTTTCTATGATCTAGAAATTTCTACGACCAATATGCTCACAGCCCTTGGAGGAGCAACCCATCCACAAACTGTCCTCTGGAGAAATACGTGCTCCTGGTAAATCTGATACTATCCATAATACTACAAAAAATATCCACGGTGGTTAAGACACAAAAAACCTAACACACTAACACACAGTCGCTGAAGTAAAACCAGACAGATGTGTCCTGCACCACTACATAGTCTGAAATATTTATTTTTACCAAGAGAAAAGTGGTGTAAGATGCCTCTTCAGAAGAGTTTCCTGACAACACCAGGTGAATAAAGTCACTGCATAACACACTTCTGTCATGCTGATGATTTGGCTTAGGTGCTTTGGTGAAATGCAAACAAAAACCAGAAGTGTTTCACAGAATTTCATGTATGGAAAATTCATACTTTGAGACCACTGTATTTCTCTTTTCATATCTCATACATGTTTTGTATGAAGTAGAAAGAAGTTTTCAAGAAGAGTCTAAGGACTTACCTAACTAGGAAAAAAAAATCCACAGATTTGATTTTCAAATGGCGATCTTTTTCACATGGAGACTCTTGTTCCACACTAACTTCTTTGTCTAAAATGAACTTAACCAATTTGCAATTGGATTATATGAAATCACAGGAAGGGAGCATAATATCTAGGTCGGGAATAATCATATAATAGCTACCACAATTTAAATTCTCAATATTCAAATGTCTTAGTATCTTCACTACACCTTTATTGTGAAGACAAGGTCCACTGGTTTCAGCACTCTTGTGAAAATTGTAAAAAATTAACAGATTTTCTTCAGAATTATCTTCTCAGAGTTGAGATAAAACTGATGGGAGTACTTGTGGTGAAGGGAGTAGGCTGCAAAACATTCCATAGGACCATACATGGGGAGTGACAGACCTCCATTTATGCATGCACCCACGCCAGATGGAAGTCAATGACACTGGGGACGTTTCTGATTTACTATCAGGTGAACTTTACAGAAGTTAGGGCCATCCAGAAGTTGTCCTCTCTAAGCAGTATACAAGCTTTAAGTAGTTTTAATGTCCTGAAGGCCACAATGAGTATGAGCCCCACCTCCATGCTATTTAAAACTGGCAAGTGGGGAAGCTATTTATAATGGGTTTCAGCATTTCAGATCATCACTCAAGATGCAGCACCATGCTAATGCAACCCAAGGCACTGAACAAATCACGCAGCTCCTGGGAAACATACTCATTGGTGGAGCCACCCACCAAGGGTCACACAACAAGGAAACACGTATAAAGAAGGAGGATGTTTGCAGATGAGCAAACCTAATGTTCACGTTAACGTATGTTGTTAACATTAGACATTGTGTTGAGCCACAATCCTGAAACTTCTTCAGACCCCATGTTCATACTGTATTTCCACTATAAGAGCTTTAATTATCATAAGTTAATCACATCCCCGAGGCTTTACAAGGCAGCAGGCAATGGCGGATGCTTCTAATCCCTCTGGGGTGTAATTATTTCATAACCACTACACTTCAGGGTTACCTGATTGCCGTTATGGAAAATTCTCTCTCTCCTTTCTCAACCCAAGCCTTTTAAAACTAAATACATCTCTGACCTATTTTACACAATCCCCACTCTTTAATGCAGTTGAGGACTTTTGTTCTTTTCTTTAGACAGTAGAGGAAGGCCAATCTTTTTTTTTTTCCCCTCCACTTGATGGCATATCCAGCACAGCGTAAACTACTTGGAAGCAATATTTTCAAGGATGACAGACTGGATTTCAACAGATTTATTCATTGCTTGATTTAGGAAGGATTATGATTCTCAGCTTCACAATGAAAAGTTTACAAGACACTTGTTGCTGTAAGAAACCAAGGTCAAGTACATGCAGACACGTTTTCAGCTACAGCTCACCACCTTTCTGGTGGAAGAGATTTTAGACATGATGACTTGTTCCTTTTAATTTGCTTCCATAGAAGATAAAACGGGATGCGGATCAAAATTAAACTACTTTTTTTTCTTTAATTATGAACACCTCTTTGGTTCACCTATATCCAATCTCAAAATCCTGAAGGAAAAGTCAGCAAAAGAAACATAAGCAAAAGAGATCTTGCTTAAGGAATAGACCTTTCTATTTTTAGAGACTGCCATTGGCAGATGAAAATGCCATTTTCCTCACCATGAAAGACCAGTGAGGAGAGTATTGAGACACCAGCAGAGAAGAATGATATAGGCTGCATTTGATGGAAATCTTGGAATATGCTAAAAACATCATTCTTCCTCTTGAAGTTTAAAGATCTCACAAACTGCTAATATTTCAGGCTTTCCTCTCCCTGTTTAACAAGTTTTAGGTCCTCATGCATTTAGTTTGTTGAGTTCCTACAGGGCAAAGGGCAAAGAATTAGTAAAGAAAGCAAAGGGGTGAAATAAAAAGGGGGGAAAGTACATTTCAAACAGTCTGCTTGCTCAGCACTCCACAGCTTTTTGGCAGAAGCAATAAAACAATGAATATAACTGTAAGATGTCCTTAGATGCCAAGCACCTTAGCCAAATGCTACAGTATCTGCCATCTGATCTTGCATCCCAGCATTTCTCTCTCTAAAGTACACTTTCAGAGTGGAACCGAACAAATGCTTTCCCTTGCACTATTCAGCAATAATGCATTGACATTTTAAACTATACAGAAGTCCCAACAGCTAACAACAACCGTCTCTTGCTAGCACTGTAGCTATTTGGCATGCTAGTGAGCAGGTTTATCCAGCATATTTTATTTATGTGATACAACAACTGAATGGTTATAAATACTGTTTTTATTTGAATTTGCCAATTTTAAAGCATTTATTTAGACACTGCAGAAATCTTAAGTATTTAGGACCTTAAAAGTTCTGATTTTTTCTGAACTGAAACCAAAAGTGGGAGGCTTGATTCAACATTTCCGGGACTATGAGGACACTGTTTCTTCCCCCATGCAAGCCTGTGTTTCAGCTGTCTGATTTTTGAAAACAACACTCGAGAGTTTCCTTTCGAAACTCATTGAGGGCTCCAAGGCATCTTTACAATACCTGGATATCTAAGTAAAAACTTTGGGGCTGAGTTTTTCAGAGTTGTGTTTTAAAATTCTGGCTATCTTCTCCTCTTATGCTGGTTTAAGTTGCCACTCAAAGTATTTGGAGTAAGCTCTGCAGTTCAAATACCAAGCTCTCTCCTCCAAGGATAACTGAAGCAAGGTAACAAGGAAAACTGTTTCTGAGAAGGTAATTTGCCTGCACCAATTCTCCTGAGGTAAACTCAGACTTATTAGATAGAAGCAAATAAAGTGTCTGCAGTTCATTGTTTTCTTTAAGGTATTGTTAATAAATCTCCTGTAAATATCTTACAGTAAAATTTCAGATAAATTAGGACGATCGAGGCAAAGATATCATTATTTAAAAAATAATTTCTAGCCTATGTAATGTGGACTGTGAGGCAAGAGTCTTCAGTAAAGTGTGTTAACATTTTAAAAGGCATCTATCAACAATTTTTCAAAGTCCTTCCATTTTCTGTTCTCCAGTAATTTCTTGATGCATTTCTATAAACATTAAAATGAAAGATTGATCTCCTTGATAATGGAAACTTTTTTTTTTTTTTAAGATTAATGACCAAAACACAGGAAAGTGATTGAGTTCACTGACTTGCAAGTCCATACCAAGGTAAGGTTAATGTTGTTGCATTAATTGGCTAAAACATAGTGGGAGAGGAACAGTTTTAGCCACTTAAATATATACCAACACGGTATTCCAGGAAAACAGCACCACTGATAGTTTTCCAAATCATGAAAACTGAAGGTATTATCTTCCAAACGGCTCCAGCTCCTCCCACAGTATTACAAACACCACCTTAGAAGCCTGAAAACACCACTTACCAGGTTGTGGGTTTTCTCCTTCTCTAGTTTACTTATCTGACACTTTCTCCTCAAATGGAACAGCAACAAGGACAGCTAATGTGGACAGAAGAGCTCAACACACTGGTAAAAATAAACAGTTTGTGCTGGGTTCAGCCAGGA
>NW_010233364.1:0-912 GCF_000690775.1 Eurypyga helias
GGCCCCTGCCGTGCCAACACCCAATTGGAAAGCGAGGCCATCACGTCAAGCGAACGCGTGACCTGAATTTGCCGGGCTGTGTCTAAAGAGCTGTGAGCTCCTGTGACCACACGTCATGTCCTTGGGAGTCAACGCTGCCTTATTCAATTCCGCCTTGCTTAGGGAGATCTAAGTTCATGTTTTCTTCCCCTTCAGCTTTTTTAACAAATAGACGGTTCTTACAAGCACTTTACGCAAAAGTCATCACGTTACCTTGCGTAGGGACTTGCTGGCAACTAACGTGTCTGGAGAAACCTCTGTCTGATGACACGTTGGGCACGTATGTTCCTCAGACTCCAGTAATGCTGTTCTAATACCTGTGAGTATTAGAGTCATTGAAACAATTTTTAGCCAAGCGAAGGACATTTTGGGAGTGCTAATCAAGTATGAGAACATGTAGATGATAAATGTGTGAATACGGTCTTCAATTGAGAGCAAGAAGCTACCAATGCCCAGAGGGCGAAAGCATTCTCGTGTACAGCCAACAGCCGTACGCTGTTGGCCTTTCACTGCTGCAGCACAGCCGCGCACTGTTGGCTTTTCACTGCTGCAGCATCTGAAGGTGGAGAGCAGGCTGAGGCTGACGGTGTGCCGTCACCTGCGCCACTACGCACTCTTCTCATACGCGTCCTTCCGCATGGACAGAGGATTGAACTCGGTACGTACCAAGGGAAAAAAGCTTTCTGACACTTGTTTCGTTTCCCTTTACGGCAGAGGAGCCCTTTCTTACTCGGGGTATCTTTGAGGATTAAATAGCAGGGGTAACAAAGTACTTGGGTTGTGTCCTATTCCTGCTTTCAGAGGTCAGATGTGATGTCTTGAATTAACCAGCGGCGCAGCAACACATACATCACAAAAACTGTTCCCACAGCA
>NW_010233365.1:0-331 GCF_000690775.1 Eurypyga helias
CTACCTGCCATCCCCTTGTACTCAAAGTTGATGCCGCTGAGGACGGTGGTCTCCATGTTGGGGGGCAACACGTTCCACCACTTGTACTCCAAGCCCAGCGCCGGCTCGGTGCCCGGCGGGCAGCTCAGGCAGCCTGGGGACAGGAGGGGACAACCCTGCACCAGGGTGGCACCCACCTCCCACCCCGGCAGCTCCGGGTGCCCCGGTCACCCCTTGGGGACAACGATGGGAATGTCCTTACCGGAGCCGTAGGGACAGGAGGGGACAACCCTGCACCAGGGTGGCACCCACCTCCCACCCCGGCAGCTCCGGGTGCCCCCGGCACCCCCTG
>NW_010233366.1:0-17452 GCF_000690775.1 Eurypyga helias
GCTAGCCAGAGTTAAACTACGACACTAATGCAAGTGATGCTGGTATTCCCCAGGAACTCTCAGAAGATCTTGTTAAGTTCTTCTATGACAGGTCAGCAGCAGACTGTCAGTGTGCTGAGGAGGCTTATCTCCTTGTGTAAGACATCCTTATTCTTTCTGGTGAGAACTCCAAAAGATGCTGTCACTCATGAAGTGGGGACAATCAAGTATCATCACTCCTGAAGTCTGGTCGGCTATTACAGGTTTGTCTTGAGCAGAAAGCATTCGGTTGGCTCAGGGGGAACTGCTCTTCTGCCTGGATCACTTGAAGAGGATTCCCACCCATTGCTGTGGGTGAGAAGGTGGGAAGTGCCTGTGTGGAGCATCACCTACCAGCAGAACACTATCAGAACAGCAGTAAGGAGCTGTGCCTTCCATGGTGTAAGTCAGCAAACACAGAATTCACACCACAGGCTGGAAAGCTTTTATGTGCTAATACCACAAGTAGGGTGAGACATAAACAGAGAGTTCAGCCCTCCTCCCCCCAGGATGAGATAAGGAAGCAACTCAGGTACAGTCTTTTATGGAACTTGCTCGTAAGTCATCTCACATGCTGGTGACCATGAGCAGCGCAGCAGACGTACTGTATCAGGTGGTACGGCCAACAAAGGAGAAGAGGGAGTAGCTTTGAAATAATTAATTAGAAAAAAATCTGTTTGCCAATTATTGCATAATTAAATCATTTCACTGGAGAGATAATAAAATGTTCCTGTTTTCTGTAGCACATCATTTCTCCCTACATTTACTGTACATCTTTCACCTCTTATTTTTGTTTCAGAAGCTCAGTATGTAGCCTGCCTCCTCAGACAGTGAAAGCTGTGAGCTCCAGCAGATCCCCCTGGAGCTCATCTTATCCCTGCATATTTTCTCCTGCCAGTGCACATGTGGGATTGTGGTGGCTGGCTACAGGTTCCCAAAACCAGCTGGAGGAGTTTTAGCTTAGCAGGCGCCCATGCGCACAGCGTATGCTGGCAGAAGCTTTTGTAACACAGAACCTCTGTGCCAGAATTAGAGAAACAAGGTTTGGAAAAGCCTAATTGTTTTTGCTAACAATGTCAGCTGCTCTTCCAGCCTTGCTGCTGGAAACACATGTGCTGATTTCTTGTATGTGGAAAGACAAGAGGCACTGTTTCTAAGAATCCATTAAATATGTGGCTGTGTAGGTGGGGCCTGTGGAATGGTTGATGGTCAAGTATTGAGAAAGAAAGAAGAGCAACATGTCCTTCTGCCCCACTCTCAAAAGGGTTCATGCCTATAGCTGGAATACTCAAAGTCTGATTGAAACAAACAAGTCAGTAGCTCAAGTCCACAAGCTCACCTTCACACTGCTCTCCAGTAGATGACAACGTGTAGCCTTGGCTACAAATACACTGGAAAGACCCTTCTGTGTTCCTACAGCGCCCATTCGTACAGAGTGATCGGTGCTGGCATTCGTCTATATCTGTAGCAGAAAAAATGATGAACACATAACACATCTGAAAATACCAATTACTGATCAAATGGTGCAATAACCAGCTCTGAGCACAACAGCAAAGTGGAGTGTCAATACCCAGCACTGCTTCTCTGGGGCTTATTTATTAACAAACACAGACAGTCAATATAATGCATAAAACCAGATGAAATTGCAGATTGGATGTTTTCCTTGAGATGCCTGCATTCAGCATTCTCTCCTGCAGCGTCAATACATCCCTCGGTGCACAAATGGGTACATGCAGACACACAAATACTCACGCAGGTTGCCTGAGAGCTGCTTTTGTTTCTTTTCTATCTGGCAAAGGTAACAAGCCAGCCACTGCAGTGAGTCAGCAAAGCCCACAAAATACTTTCCAGCAGGATCACCACCTTTGAACAGGGTGTGGTTTCCAGATGCACACTGAGAGGCTGTTCCCCTGTTAAACTGTACCTTAAGGCTCCGTTAAATACTCGCCTTGTAACAGTATTAATCCTCTAAGTATGGGGAAATGTCTCTCTGCTTCCATTACTACGGCTAATCCCTCAGCGCTTCGGTTCTCATAAACTGGGGTCAGCCTGGGTTAACAGATGACGTGAACATCAAACCCATTTTCCTACGAAAAACTCAAAACACTGGAGGGGAGTGGCACTTCGACTTCAGAACATAGCACATGTCTTGTCTGAGCTAGGAAACATGTTTTCCCTCTCCTATTTATAAAACACTCGTTAAGGAACAGTAATTAAATGACACGGTAGGTTCTTAGTCACTTCTAGGATTTAGGCACGTCTAAATGTCTTTCTCAAAATATACTCCAGTTCCAGCAGGAGAAAGTTACTCAATGAGGGTTTTCAGGTCTGTGTTATGGCTACGCAGCCTGACCCCTGGAGTAACGGTCCCTTGCAACCACAGATTTTGAATTTAAGGATCATCGAAACCTGTGGGGCTGCAGGAAGCATCTGGGCGCATGTACAGGCCCTCACTTTAGCAGGGTGTGCTTTAAGAAGAACAGTCTGCACATGCCAGCTCAGCTTGGCAAGGGCCGTTTTCCGTGAAAGGCTCAAAGGAAGCAGTCAAACTTTGTCTACATATTTTCCCCAAGACCAGTCTGCTGTGCGTCCTGGGCAGCACTTTTAACTCGCTCTGGACACTTCACGTACACTGATGTTTTGTCTCAAACTTCCTGACAGATTTACATGAACGAACGTTTAATTTTACTGTATTATTTTTAGCACTCAGAAGTCTGAAAGTATTTGGTGCTATATACAGACACTCTGGGAAGGGTGGGTGGAAGCGAAAAGAAGGAAAAACAATGTCTGACAAGAAACATTCAGATTTCTGTGTGCTTCCACAGCTGGAGACATTCTCCCAGATTTTCACCTTTGGGGAGTGGTTTCAAGAAGTCCCCTCTCCCTAAGGAGTGTGTCCTGTCCACACTCTAGGTTCTCTCTCAGGCAACTCTGCTCTGATTTCAGACCTAATTCTGTTCCACTGACGCAGTCCTGGTGGGAATTTTAGAGGTGGAAGGAATGTAGAACCTGACACATTGGAGGTACAGGTATTGCTCTTAGAAAACCCCCTCTCTACTAAACTTGAAATGCAGTGTCAGCAATGCAGGCATCAGCTCAGTGGTAACTGACACTGCTGGGCCCCAAGAAGGTACAGCCTGGGAGTTTTGATTCCACTCACCCACATGGGGAAAAAAAAAAAAAAAAAAGACAGAAAGAAAAGAAATTAAGGCAGTGACAGCCACTATCCACAAACCTCCAAAATGACAGAAATGCCAAGGATTATGCAGAAATTCCAATTTAGCCATATAACTATTACTGCACGTTCTTGATTGGCTTTATAACAGATGTCAAAATCTACAACATGACCATGGAAGCCATAAAAAGCAAATACATATTATTGCATTTTTGGTTGTTTAGCCTCAGTGTTGTACATTTGTTGTTTCTCCATTAAAAGGAATACTATTAGAGAAAAAATATTGTCTAAAAGGGAAGCACAACCTTATGAATTTTAATCACATTCTTTCCTACCTTCGCACTGATCTGCTGATGCAGAGAGTTTGAAACCTTGGCCACAGACACATCTGAAAGACCCCTCCATGTTTTCACAACGTCCATGTGTGCAGAGATTGCCGTACTGGCATTCATCTATATCTGCAAATACAAAGAAATTTTAAGGGTATAATTAACTCGGGTGCAATCACCTTTCAGTCGGGCTTGGGCATTTATTGTAATTCAGCCACAAACATGGTTGCAGTCAGTTTTTCTGTATATTTTGACCTTGACAATTGTACAGCAATTCTGACTTTAAAAAAAAAAAAAAACAAAAACAAAACCAGGATTTTAACTTGAGCTGGCCTGTACTCAAACACTCAACAATACTCAGAGCCCACATCACTACAGCCATACTTCCATGGCAGTACTGCAAGGACTGCAGTTTAGGCTAACAACCTTTTCCTTCCTTTTCTTTTCTTTTTTCAAACAGGGCTTGCACTATGAGCTTGCCGTGTTCACAACATGAATGACACTATTTTGCCCATCATTTTCCAACAGTAGCTTAAACTAGGGGTTTAGTATAGAGAAGATGTCAGCAAGTGCTGGCACTTTCATTCCTGCATTACACAGATTTACTCTTCAGATATGTACCTGTGATAAAAGCACGAGCAGCTGCCAATACCCTGTAACCATTATCACTAATCCTTCTGCTATTGCAAGGAACAGTCCAGAAAAGCAGACACAGCTCACACTGGCAAGGCTGTGTTAGAAGTTGTTCTCTCTGAAATTACGTTTAAAATGTGCTCTGGTCAGAATCCCCCAACCTGCTGCCTCTGCTTGTTTACCTGGAGCTTACCTGTGGAAGTGACAGAACAGGCAGGTCCTCTCAGAACCTAGAACAGACCTCAACCACATTTTCTGCTGTTGAGTTCTTCCTGCTTTTTAAAGCTCAGTTGATTAATGTTCAGCCTGGAGAAGAGAAGGCTCCAGGGAGACCTTATTGCAGCCTTCCAGTACCTGAAGGGGCTACAAGGAAGCTGGGGGGGACTTTTTACAAGGGCCTGTAGTGACAGGACAAGGGGGAATGGATTTAAATTAGAGCGGGGAAGTTTAGATTGGATATCAGGAAGAAGTTCTTCCCGGAGAGGGTGGTGAGGCACTGGAACAGGTTGCCCAGAGAAGCTGTGGATGCCCCATCCCTGGAAGTGTTCAAGGCCAGGCTGGATGAGGCTTGGAGCAACCTGGTCTAGTGGAAGGTGTCCCTGCCCATGGCAGGGGAGTTGGAACTAGATGATCTTTAAGGTCCCTTCCAACCCAAACCAGTCTGCAATTCTATGTACAGGATTTAGAAGAGTCTTCCTGTGCACAACTAAAGACACTATCATTCTCTGAAGAGGTGTATTAACCTCTTAAGTGTAGCCACCCTCTTTAGCCAACATGAAAATGGGCTATATTACTACTTAAGAATAATTTTCAAGAATGCAATTTGTATAAATAAACAAACAAAAAAGCAAACATATAAATAAATAACATTTTTCACTATAAACCCCACCAGAATTATTTCAGTATTCTGAAATAATCAACATTGTCTTTTTCCTAGGAGTGGTTTTCATTTAAAAAATAAAAGGTTAATTATCAAATTGTGTTTATTTTGGGGATGTAATTAACAGTAGGCAGGTGTCCCTGTTTGAATGGAAAAAGCTGTATTTTTTAGCTTCACTGATGCAGAATAAGAATTACACCTTATTTGCTTTTATGTGGCCGAAATCATATTACTCCCAATTATCCTGCCTTTTGCCATCACAAAGCACACAGAATCTGTCAACATAAAAGAGTAAAACTACTGATTACTTGACGCACTTGCACTATTTAGGCAGCTGTAAGCACCAGGAGAGCTGGAAAGAGATTAGAGGTCTTTAAAACACCATCATAGCTCTTGTTACGTATTGTGAAGATCTGCAGTAATTGTTTTCCTCACATATATTTATCATTCTTGGCTCCTTACAAGCTCCTGTACAATCTGACTTTGACAAAGCCCAACTCTCCCCAGACACAAACCAAATAACCGTTACTATCCATATTTCAAAGGACCTACAACTCTTCTTTCCTCACTTGAGCCTCTTAACTCTGTAAGTAAGATGCCCTGCTGCAGCCTGGGCAAGGACACGCAGCGGCAGCCTCCCAGGAGATGACAGCCCAGCTCCACAGGTGCTCTGCCGAGGCAGTTCTGTAGGAGATACTACTTACACCCTTCTGCAAGACCGATTTCTCAGAACCCTACTGCGGCAAAATGTGCTCGCTTAACAAAACACCTTTGCTCTCCATGAGTATGATCAATGTTCAAATTCAAGGATTTATTAAAACACAGAGAAAACCTAATTCAGCAGTCAGGCACATGACTTTCCAACTGAGTAACAAATCTACTTCTTACAGATTAATTTTCACCCACTTATCTCCAAGCTACTTGAAAACGAAGCCTGCGATATTATTTCTGATATTTGGATTGGACTCGAAGATCAAGAGAACTTCCCATAAAACCAGCAGAAAAGCCAGGAACAGAACCTACATTTTCTGAGATGAAGTCCAGAGCTGTATCTGATGACACTGAAGCTCCCTACAGTGGGGCTAGAGGCGTACGGAGCAGCTCTGCTGACCTCTGATCTTCTGAGGGGTACCTAATGCCCTACAAGCTGAATGTGGTTAGTTACAACATAGCTGCAAAATCCACCACAGCGATAACTGTGAGGATGAAGCAGTCTAAGAAAGCTCTGTCAACCTAATCTGCCATTTTTAATTTCTTCCAGTATGCATCTCACACTGGATATTCCCACCCAAACTGCAGTTAGATCTGTTCCATGTAAATCTGAAGTAAACTGATTGACTTGCCTTTTTTAAGCAAAAGTAGCTATGTGCCTGGCTTTAAACCGTGGAAGACTACAGTATCTATAGCAGCAAAGGACCGTACAGTCATTACACTGGACTTTGTAGGGCATCAAGTACAGGCAGAGGAATGAGCCAAGGTAAAAAAAATACTGAAAACAGCACTGGGGAAAACTAGCAGAGCCACAACTGGCCTAAACTAACACCAGAAACAAATTAATTCATGGAACAATGGACTTAAATACCCTTCATACTTAACTTGGGAAATATTTTCCTTTCCAGTGTATTTAAATTGTACCATATTGCAAAGCTACAGATTTAAGACAAACTGCCTGCATTACGTTTTCTAAAATGGCTCATTTCCAGCATGATCTAAGTCTAGGATAAACAGAAAATGAAGAATGACCACATCACTAATGATGTGAGCGAGATGTCTAGGCTTAGAACATTTCATAAAACAAAGGAAAAAGGGAAACTATATGCCGTAATACAAGGAAAAAAGGTATCAGCAACTTGGAACCAAGACTCATCCCTTGCATGACTTAGCTGTGTTTGTAAATCTGAGCAGAGCAGTGACTTCTTTTCTCTCATGCTATTCCTGCTAACCTGGTTAGCAAGAATGCAAGAAGTAAAAGCTACGCCATGGCAATTTCAACCAGGTTATTTTCATGCATAGTATAGAAATGAAGCTTGCTACTGTGAAAGAATGCAAGATTAAGTCAACTTCATTTTCCAAATAAGGAATGAAATAAGAGGAAGCCTTTCTTGACAGAGTGCACGTGCCGCATTCTTTGCAAGGGTAGCAGGAATCCAAGCAGGTGGGAAGAGGCAAAATACAGATGAACGTGTGCTAAGTGAACCCCCTGAGTTAGCTGTAAACGTTCCACAGCTTGCTGTTAACTCTGCTAAACCCCATGAAATTACGCAAGAAATACATTCCTCCACAATAAGTCAAATGACAAAACCAAATAATGTGGCTATGAGACATGCTGATAAAATATAACAGGCAGATGTTCAGGCAGAACTAATTTGCTCCAATATGCCTTCATTAGAAAATAGGGTGGTTGAAAAAAGGTATCCTTGTACAGCAGAGCCGGTGGGGAGGCTCTGACAGCGACACCAAATGTTTTCAGGTGCTTCACTGCAGCCTGGCTCTAGTCCTGGTACACATCAAAAGCCCCTTTGTGGCTGGATCGCAGCAGACGCCCACCTTCCCGTGCTATTTCAACCAAAACAAGGCTCTTGGGACGGAACCAAATCACAGCAATTGGGAGCCATTAGGAAATAAGCTATGGAAGCAGGCTGCCAATCTGTCCTACGGCAGTAACGCAAACACCTCCCAAGTAGGTTATCATACACCTCTGTTTATGTCACGTCGTTACTTCGACCGTCACAAGTTACAGAGCATGTGTTACACAGAGGGGACAGAAGGATTCACAACGGACAGCAGATCCTTCACAACAGAGGCCAAACCTAAGTTTCTGGTAGCGCCCCAGATGCAGCACTCAAAACTGCCAAAGATTATTTCTGTTTGCACAATGGATTCACGTGCTCTTTCTTATCTCTATCTCAAATAGCCAAAACTGGTTTGGAGGAAAAAAACACTTAAAAAAAAAAAATCAACAAAACTATAACATGAGTAAACTGTCCTAAAAACCTAACCTAAAGTGAGGTAAACTATTCTAAGATGTGCTGAATATTTTGCTGGAAGAGCAGCTCATTAAGAAGTTCTATTAATATGCTTTGTGAGCGAACTCCCATATCCTACTGAAAAGCCTGCCAGTCACACTGATGTGTCAGCACTCTCATGGTTTTACATCTGGTAATACCCTCAAACAACCATCTGCTAGCATTCCACTGCTTATGCATCCCTTTCGGTTCCATATTTTCTATTTCAAGAATTTTGTTTTGGAACTATAGTTGTACTGTTTGTAGTCTAGATTCAACGTTCCTTTATCTACAGTAAAACATGACTTCCTTACACATACTGTATCTGAGAACATAATGTCATTTCAGAAATCTCATATTTTCAATTATTATGGAAAGAAATGGGGGCCCAGGGCTGTCGTCAAGTTGTAACGCTGATGACATATGAAATACAGCATCTCAGAACACGAACTATGACCAGAGATACAAAGAGTACTGAACATACCATGGCACTGTCCATTCCAGCCTCTGAATCCTACTCTGCAAGGAATGCACTGGTAAGAGCCAGGAGCGTTAACGCACTGTGCATCTGGACAAGTAGCTGGAGTCAGGCATTCATCAATGTCTTCAAAAGAGAAGGTAAAAGGAAATACGGTCAAAGCCATAACAAAACACTGAACAATAGCTAATCCGGTTATTCTGACTGTGCTCATGTTAAACTAATACATTTAATACATTTAAATACATCGCTCTCTACAGCTCCCTGAAAGGAGGTTGTAGGGAGGGGGGTGCTTGCCTGTTCTCCCGGGTAACTGGTGACAGGACAAGAGGAAATGGCCTCAAGTTGCATCGGGGGAGGTTTAGATTAGGTATTAGGAAAAACTTCTTCACTGAAAGAGCGGTCAGGCACTGGAACAGGCTGCCCAGGGAAGTGGTGGGGTCACCATCCCCGGAGGTGTTCAAGGAACATGTAGATGTGGCGCTTGAGGACATGGTCTAGTGGGTACGGTAGTGTTGGGTTGGTGGTTGGACTGGATGATCTTATAGGTCTTTTCCGACCTTAGTGATTCTGTACGGAGTTGCATACTTTGTCTGTCGGAGACCCAGGATGGTAAAAGTTCACACAGATTTGTACCAGCGAAAGGGCATCTCTGAGAAATAAACTAGAACACAGTACATGCAACTGAGTCTGAATTTTCTGTTACACTGCGAATCTTTGATAGGTCGACAGAGCAGAGCAGATTTCTGGCTTAGACAGGCAAGAATAACTTTGCTTACATCACCCCTTCACCGTACTGAAGCGTCCTGACCTTGTTCCTATAGTCAGTCTCAAAAGAGACTTTGTAGTGCATTGCAACAACACCAAAATTGTAACTGGCTTCTCAATGAAGAATTTGGTATTGTCCAGTGTCCTAGAGTTATGCAGCGTTAGTATTATGTGGTCTATAAATTCCACTGTGTGAATGGTAATCAAAGATGTTTACAGGGAGTAGGGAGTTAATTATATCTGAAAGAAGGCACAAGCAACACACACATCACTGCAGTTGACAATGTTTAGAGTGATAGAGGGAGTTGTTGCACAGGACAGGTCCTAATTTACCCATGATAAAACAAGAGAGAGGTCTGGAAAAACTCACGGATCTCTCTGAGCACCTACCAAGAACTACTTATCCTGCATCTTACACATGCAGTATATGCAATCTAGACATATGCATACCAAAACGACATTCAAAGACAAGTTGCTGTCAAGTGACTGATGATCAGAAGATGCTGGAATTAAAACTGTGTGGGCGGCCTCATTCCAGTCTGCTCTCATACTCGAGTATCATTCTACAAGATAGTCTTTAATTACACAAAATAATGATAATCTTTCCTACCAAGTACGTCATGCAGTGCACAGGACTAATGAAATCAGTGTCACCTCTAAACCCAGCTTCCTAAGCTCCTGTCCCTTCCCTGCCCAAGCCCAGCGGTTGTGTCTTCTGCAATTAAGGGCTGCTACTCCAGCACAGGCAGAAGGGAGGCAATTTACTCCTAGTTTTGGAAAAAGCTCACAGAAGAGAACTAGCCTTTAACACTTGTAATTTAACTGGACAATGCTTCAACCTTCAGAGAATTGAATATCCCAGCTCCAAACAACTTGCTGGATGTGGGCAAATCACAATTTTTCATAGATTCATGGCTGTCCAGCTGAGAACATGTTCTCATAAAACCACCAACAGTTCTCTTCAGCTGCTATGATGCAGACCTGCAAACATTTCTCAGGGAAACCACTGTCAGAATTAATTAATCAACAAAAAAAAAAATCCGGTTCTGCTGAAACCTGTTCTCAGAACTGCCTGAAGTGTATCTGCCCTCAAAACACACAACATGGATGATGTGTTTGTTACAGAAATTTTCAGTCAAAATAAAGTCTAAATGCTGCAAAGCTTAAAGGAATCACAAGGAATTTCACAGGAGTACTTAGTCGTGTGCAGTGATGTTCAGCTATGCCTCTAACACTGTTCCGCATGAACACCAGGCTCTACAGCAACAACTCAGACGCACTCTCTGCTCCGCAGGCTAGGCCCACCCCAGGTTAGACCCACAACAGAGCTTGCCGAAGGTAGGTGGAAGGCAGAATGAAGATGGGGTGAGGAAGTGTAAGTGAACTGTGTAGAGTCTGGAGGATTCTTGCCTTTGTTTCTGAAACGTGGAGGAGGTGGAAAGAAGTTATTTGCGGAATCTGGAATCTGTCAGCGGGGTGACTGTAATGAGTAGGTGTAATGACATGGTGAAATGATTCCCTGAATGTGTCACTTCCTTGGTTTGATGGATTTCGTGTAGGAGGGTTTTTCCCTTAAGCAACCTTAAATAACTTCCAACAGAGAATTTGGTTTCAGAAATTACATATTGTTAAGTTAAATGATAGAGGACTACCAACACACTACTTACAATACAAGCTAATAAGAAATCTGACACACTGTGATCCTGATTTCTAGTCTATTTTAATCACAGATTCCCTACTGACAGAGAAGATTTTGAAAGAGCAGTTGTAAGAGTGGAGAGTGTGAAATTTAAAATATTGTATTTTTATTATTTAAATTTAAAAAAAATTGGCTGAATAGAAAGAGGAATCTTCTAGCAGTGCTCAGAGCAGCAAATATATCCACAGCAGCTTTAATTTGCTTATTGATTAGGCAGCCTAACATGTTAGCAATTTATTCTGTCCTAAGTAACTTAGACTAAAGCATGGATAAAACTATGTTTAAAATTAAACATGGATATTTGTAGTTTTAAATTCACAGTTCAAATTGAAAGTGAAAAAAGAACAGCAAAAAAGGCAAAAATATCACACTGTAAAAACAGTATGAAGTTTTAAAGGTCAAATGTCTTAGAATCTCCTCTGCAACATGGAATACCTGCTAGATATATTTTTCCAAATTAAAAAAAAAAAAACCATCAACCTTATCATTTGCTACCTGTTACAGTATGAGAAAAATTATAGATTTTTTTTTTTTTGAACCAGCAACTTGTTAAAGTATGCAGGGAAGGGAAAGGATTAACAACGAAGTTAAGAGATTTCATGTAAAGAGCTGTTAAAATAGCTGCCCCAGGATGATTCTGTTCATAATGGGGAAACTCCTTTGCACCATCTTAAATCTAAATAATCGAAATTGAATTGCAGTTCCAGACATCAAATAACTGAAAAGACGGGAGAGTACTCAAAAAGTTTTCTTGTTTAAGATTGCACCCTCTGAGAATTCTCCCTTTGCAGCTCAAGTCACAGTGCTAAGCCTCCACTGAACAGCAGGCAATGATGCCAGTCCAAACAGCGGTAATATTTGGCACTGTTTTTGTGACAGGTATGAATGGTAATTTCACTCCATCATCCAGGACATACTGTAGATAAAACATGCAATGTCCTCTTGAACATTCTGCCATTTTCAGCTGTACAGGGGGAAGTTAAATGATCTGAAGGCAGATTAAATGAAGACAGTAGCTGTGACAGAAATTCAGCAGTAAAATTAAGCTAGGGAAATTACCCAACGAAATAAGCACAGACTGGGATGAGGAAAGGCAATTCTGAACACAAATAGATATAAAAGCACTGTGCCAAGACATTTCATCTGAAATCAAATAGTAAATGGAGATTGAAAGGAATTAAACAAAATATATCAGGTAGAAAAACGTCAAGTTAAGAGCGAAAAAATAACTCTTATTTTAATATTTTCAACCACAATGGACAGATTTCTTCGAAAATAAAGAAATAGATGTAAAGTTTTCTGTTGAGATCAGAAACAGCAGTTAATGAGAACAAATGGTTCTTCCTATTGCAGTTGTTTGGCCAACTGTTACTGCATTACTACTGGCAAAGAGTCCAAACCCACCTTCACATTCACCTCTCCTGTTCATCTGGTATCCACTATCGCAATATTCACATTTGTATGAGCCAAGAGTATTTATACAAAAGCCTTCCCCGCAAGTATGAGGTCTTGAACATTCATCAAAATCTGCAGATGAAAAAAGAGTAGAGAAACTTTGCTTCACCATGAAATTACTGAAGAGTTCCATGTCCCCTAAACTCTGCTTTAACTACACTTACGTAAGGAAGTTTGGATTTTCAAGCTATTTGCAAGCCACAGACCTACAGCTGTTCTTACTGAGCGGTTCCATGTTTACCTCACTGCTTGTAATCACAGAGGCAATGAGATCTAGAAACAACCAGGCTGCAAGGAGAAGGGCAGTGAGCTGCCCTGTGGCTGCAAAGGCCATGCGTGTCACTGTGTGTATACTGTGCCCAAGGCAGTGCTAACCTGAGGAAGATCACAGCCAGTTCAGGCTGTTTGTATTGCTCCACAAAGTCCACAGCTGTATCTGAAAACAGGGTTTGCTACCGCTGCTGGGGATTGAAAGAGTTCTGAATATTTGTGTTTTCCACCACAGAAGGTGTTTTTATCTGAATAGTAATTTTCCTAAATAAGCATGATACTTATAATTTTGAAAAGCAGTAGGAGCCACTCAAATATTTTCTTCACCACAACACCTGGTGAGAGACAGTTAAAAACACTTCCAGACATAGTCCAGTACCAATGACACTGAGGAAAATAGTTGAAAAGGGGACTTTAGGGGGTTTTAGATAAGACTCTTGATTAGTGATTAGGTTTTTATTTTCTAGAAAGGAGACCAGTAATTACCAACACAGTCGGTTCCGTCTTCACTGGCCATGAATCCAGCTTGGCAAATACATAGGAAACTTCCTTCTGTATTTTCACAGCGTCCAAGGGAACAGAGATGGGGTGCCTGGTTACACTCGTTAATATCTATAAAAGAAATAAAACCATAAGACTATAGAATAACACATTTAGTTGTGATACTTTTTGTGCATTCTATACCATGCTTTTGAAACGACTGATCTTGTAACTATTCGAAAAAGTGTTTTTCTCTCCCTCAGAGCTGCAACGAAGACGCATTAAATAGTTTTGGCTGGAAAAAATGCTCTTATTGGCTTAAACTGAAAGAACATTGCATTGGGCTGAAGCATGTGACATGACTACTATTCAAATCACTACACTGAGAGCAAGCTGAGCACAAGCTGCAAGCGTGGAACATTATCACACTTTGGATGAAATAGCAGGATTTTAAGTTGCCATTGGCTGTGTGTGTAAGTTATTTTTTAATACTGTAGTCACACCTGATAGCATGTGTATCAGTGTGGAGTTGCTAAACTTTTGGTAGCATGAAGAGTTGACAGTATATAATCTGGCACCATGATGGAATAAACTATTTCTGATCCAAGTTACAGAGGCACCAGCATACTGTGAATGAAGGAAAGATACTGATACAGCTGCTTCCAAAATCTGAAATGGCTCATGTAGAGCCAGTCTGGGCTCTGCCTCGTGTGCATCAGAGCCCTGTGTTCCAGAACTTATTGAAGGGGATGAAGGCCTCACTCTGCAGATCTCCTAATGTGCTCTGGGATGCTTACGACATACTTGCTCTTTTCAGCAGGTTGAAAGAAAAGACCTAACAAAATGACTGTGTTAGTCCAGCTGCAGAGCTCATAGCTGGGCAAATCATTCTGAGAAACAGGCACGAATTTGGTCATTCTTTCTCCAAACAGAAGTGTATTTCTTCCTAGCAGTCTGATGATTTTAGATACCTGACATAAAGCTCAGAAGACATGGTCTGTCTAATCACTTCTTCTCTCATCTTACAACAGAAAAGGCTTTCATTCAATTCAATTAAATTCACATTCAATTCTGAGCAGCTGAAAGGCTGTACCAGAGACTAGCTGGTAAATTTTATTTGACAGAGGAAAACGAGTTTCTGTGTAGTTTGGAAGCATTCAGTAGAGGAAGCAACTCCTGACTGCTCTGTAGCATATTTCCCCTGACCAGACTCTACATTTCAAGCATTTCATAGCATGTTTATTTCAGACTTTTGAAAGCATCCATTCATACCAGAGCACTTTGTCTGCTGGTCGTTAAGTTTGTATCCCTCGTAGCAGATGCAAGTGTATCCCACAGGCAAATTAACACAGTGTCCTGCTCCACAGATATCAGGATTAACTGTACATTCGTTGATTTCTAAGCAAACAGAAAGAAGTTAAATGTTAAACTCCCCACATAGTTCAGTAAGTGCACAATATTTTACAAAATATTCATCTGTTAATGGCTTGGATGTATTTTGTAAGATAAGGAGATTCAGATATGGGCAGCACTGGATCCTGAAGCCTTACAGTAGTTTTAGAAATTCTCAAAGTATATGTGATACTGCAAAAAATATTAATGACTTTAACTGCATCTTAAACTAAGATTATAAAGAAGCATGAAATCGTAATTCCTGAAAAAGAAGTTTACATCATCTGTAGAGAAGAATAATTTACGCAGATTATTTAGAAACAGGTTATATTTGACTTTAGATAAATCTTAAAGTACATAATTAAGGTTCTCAAAAGCATCTTATCTCTAACTACATTCATTTTTTAAAATCAAGTTAGAATTTTGTCCTACAAAATCTTACTTCACTTGTACTTTACTATTGCTTAAATATCTGAGCAACACTTAGAAGTGTATCTGAATAACAGATTGATTTATTTATTGATAGCACACAGCAATTTCTAGTTCTACTCCTTTTCCTGAGGAAGAAAAAAAAAGGGCAGAAGATGGAAAACTAGCTTTTTTTTTTTTTTCCTAATTGATGGGAGTTCCCAGCAGGGTAACTTCCTCTCCCTGTAAGGAAAAAAGGTGCTGGCTGGCAGAAGGGGCACAGTCACAGCAGAGCTGACATCCAAATTCTGGTTTGACAATCACCATGAGTAGAACTTTCACATGGGATTGATGAATTGCAATCACAGGTACCTGTAGGAGGCAGCTGAATGCTTACAGAGGACGGGATACTTTCTGTACTCTTTACAGTAGATTCAGGAGGATTTAACTGCAGACAGAATCACGCTTCAAACAACTGGGGGATTTAGACCCCGTGCAAGTTGCACGCAACTCAAAAATCCATTCCCGCATGAAGGAAGGCCATCCTCGAAGAGTTAAGCTTTCATCAAAGCATGTGTAATTTCTCCCCCTGAATGCAAACTGGGAAACCTCTTGGTAGGCCTAAATACCTCTACCACACACAATGCGGCATCTTAAAGTATTTACCTGGATACTGCAGCTACTTCAAAGCCTGTGTTAATTCGGAGAGACTGGCCAATGTGACACTGTAATGCTCTCACGTATACACACACTGTACATTCACCTTTTTGTTTTCAAATTTACAGCAAGTGAAATTTTCATGCCTTTCAGACACAGCCATCACTTAGACAAGTTTCAGCTATGACAGCAGCATTACTTGCATTTCTGTTATTTTCACTTCTTAACAGATGGATGTGGAAAAGGCAACTTTAATATATCAAAAGAGGAAGAAGCACAAATGCCAAAAGAACATTTCAAAACAGATCTTACATGAAAACTCCTCTTTTGCTTTTTGTAGAACATGCTGATCTACATCCATGAAGTCTATATCCCACAAGGAACACGATCACCTATACTTCATGAACACATGGGCAGACTGAACAACTGACATCTGCCCAGAAAGTCTTCAGTGCTGGACTTCAGTTGCAGATCATGTAATCTGAGATGGAATTACTAATTTTTCCTTCTATCACTTATTGGTGGGCACAAAACTGGCAGGGTCCAGTCCTAGCTCTGCTGACAGTACCCTCACTGCTGTGCTGTTCTGTACTTTCTATCTCTCCCCAGAGTACACCTTTCTGTTCTATAGCTACATTCTCTTCGCTACTGTAATTCAGAAGGAGCATGGAACAAATTATAGTGTCAGGAACTCACAGTCATTTCTTAATTTATTTTAGTTCTGAAAAGGAAGTACAATACCTGTAACCTGAGTAGGTGCAATTACTTGACTTGCACTTGAAGTAGAGACTTCAGGAGCAACTTCAACAGGCAGAGGAGGAGATGTTTTCTCAATCACTACTGTGTGACATGGAATGGAAATCAATCACATCCAAAAATAAACCCTTAAAGCATTCACACATGATACAGAATGAGACAGATGCTATGGAGCATTTCATTAGTTTATTCTGCTTAGATCTGGAGTAGAAAAAACAGTGTAATTGGATTTTCCGTCATTCTACTGCTTCTGAGAAAAACTGAGGTGCTAAAGAAAGCAAGCACAACAATAAAACTTTTGCAGAGAAAGTTATGCTTAAATCTACAATGAGACACTTAAGTAAAAATTTCCTCCTGAAAGGGGTACATGGCCTCAGCCCTGCTGGCATTGAAATTGTCATGTACATAACCCAGGACGTCACTTTCACCTAAAATACCTCTTTGCCTCCTAACAAGTCATCCAGCCAATGCCAACATCTCAGTTCCTCCCACTTCAGCGTCCATGATTCCCCCCTGCCCTGGCCCCACACTCTGCTCATGGAAAAATTGCTTGTGACGCTGCCATGCATTTTTCATTAACCTCTGTTACAACTGCTATCTTCCCATTCTTTGAAGAACTGTAGAACTGTAAGCACTTTCTCATACTAAAGGACAAGTCAAAACAAGTTACCTGGAAACTGTGGATGCAGATTAATTGTCGAAATTCCAGGAGAAAGCTGAGGCTGCCCAGGCTCTAGATCAGGCTGCTTTTCTTGATCAAGGGAAGCTAATTCCTAGAAGAATGATGGAAAATTTACATTCTGAAAACATTTTCTTAATTCAACTATCATAACAACCCACAAACTCCTGGTTTGAGAAACTGCTAACATTCTCACATGAGTGGCTTTTGACAGATTATTAATTACCACCAATTTGAGCCTGAAAGAACACAGAATACTATGTTTACACAATGGCATACAATTTAACATTGATTTTATTTGAAGCAGCCATTTCATGGAGCTTCTAATTTGATCTTTGGTTTTATTCTTGTTCTCACCAACAGGGAGGGG